>NW_027325229.1:45000-65000 GCF_028372415.1 Notamacropus eugenii | reverse complement strand
GTTTAGAGTTAGGGTTAGGGTTAGGGTTGGGGTTAGGGGTAGGGTTAAAGTTAGTGCACATTTAGGGTTAGGGTTAGGGTTAGGGTTAGGCTTAGCGCATTTAGGGTTAGGGTTAGGGTTAGAGTTCGGTTAGGTTTAGGGTTAGTGTTAGGATTTAGGGTTAGGATTAGGGTTAGGGTTAGGGTTTAGGGTTAGAGTTAGTGTTAGGGTTAGCGTTAGGTTTAGGGTTAGGGTTAGGGTTAGGGTTAGAGCGCATTTTGGGTTAGGGTTGTGGTTAGGGTTAGGGTTAGAGCGCATTTTGGGTTAGGGCTAGGGTTAGGGCTAGGGCTAGGATTAGGGGTAGCGTTAGGGTTAGGGATAGGGTTAGCATTAGAGTGCATTTAGGGTTAACGTTAGGGTTAGGGCTTAGTGTTAGGGTTAGGGTTAGAGCGCATTTAGGGCTAGGGTTAGGGTTAGGGGTAGGGGTAGGGTAAAGGTTAGTGCACATTTAGGGTTAGGGTTAGGGTTAGGGTTAGGATTAGCGCATTTAGGGTTAGGGTTAGGGTTAGGGTTAGGGTTAGGGTTAGGGTTAGAGTTCGGTTAGGTTTAGGGTTAGGGTTAGGGTTAGGGTTAGGCTTAGGCTTAGGATTTGGGTTAGGGTTAGGTTTAGGGTTCGGGTTAGAGCTCATTTAGGGTTAGGGCTAGGGTTAGGGTTAGGCTTAGGGTTAGGGTTAGGGTTAGTGTTAGGGTTAGGGTTAGGTTTAGGTTTATGGTTAGGGAGAGGGTTAGGGTTAGGGTTAACATTAGAGTGCATTTAGGGTTAAGGTGAGGTTTAGGACTGGTGTTTAGGGTTAGGGTTAGAGCGCATTTTGCGTTCGGATCAGGGTTAGGGCAGGGCTTAGGGTTAGCGTTAGGGTTAGGGTTAGGGTTAGGGTTAGCGCATTTAGGGTTAGGGTTAGGGTTAGGGTTACTGTTAGGGTTAGGGTTAGGGTTAGGGATAGGGTTAGGGTCAGGATTAGTGTTAGAATTTAGGTTTAAGGTTAGGGTTAGTGTTAGGGTTAGGGTCAGGGTTAGAGTGCATTGTGCATTTAGGGTTAGGGTTAGGGTTAGGGTTAGGCCTAGGGTTAGGCGTAGCGTTATGGTTAGGGTTAGGGTTAGGGTTAGCATTAGAGTGCATTTAGGGTTAAGGTTAGGTTTAGGATTGGTTAGGGTTAGGGTTAGGGTTAGGATTAGGCGTAGCGTTATGGTTAGGGTTAGGGTTAGGGTTAGCATTAGAGTGCATTTAGGGTTAAGGTTAGGTTTAGGATTGGTGTTTAGGGTTAGGGTTAGAGCGCATTTTGGGTTAGGGTCAGGGTTAGGGCAGGGGTTAGGGTTAGCGTTAGGGTTAGGGTTAGGGTTAGGTTTAGGGATAGGGTTAGGGTTAGGATTAGTGTTAGAATTTAGGTTTAGCGTTAGGGTTAGTGTTAGGGTTAGGTTTAGGGTTAGTGCACATTTAGGGTTAAGGTTAGGGTTAGGGTTAGGGTTAGGGTTAGGGTTAGGGTTAGGGTTAGTTTTAGGGTTAGGGTTAGTGTTAGGGTTAGGTATAGGGTTGGGGTTAGGGTTACGTTTAGGGTTAGGGGTAGAGCTCATTTAGGGTTAGGGTTCGGCTTAGTGTTAGGGTTAGGGTTATCGTTAGGGTTAGGGCTTAGTGTTAGGGTTAGGCTTAGAGCTCATTCAGGGTTAGGGTTTGAGTTGGGGTTAGGGTTAGGGTTAGCGTTACAGTGCATTTAGGGTTAGGCTTACGGTTCGGGTTAGGGTTAGAGTTAGGGTTAGGGCTAGAGCGCATTTAGGGTTGGCGTTAGGGCTTTGCGTTAGGGTTAGGGTTAAAGATAGGGTTAGGATTAGGGTTAGGGTTAGGGTTAGGGTTAGGATTAGGATTAGGGTAAGGGTTAAGGTTAGGGTTAGGGTTAGGGTTAGGGTTAGGGTTAGGGTTAAGGTTAGGGTTATTGTTAGGGTTAGGGTTAGGTTTAGGGTTAGCTTAGAGTTAGGGTTAGGGCTAGGTTTATGTTTAGGGTTAGCGTTAGGGTTAGCGTTAGGGTTAGGGTTAGGGTTAGGGTTAGAGTCAGGGTTAGAGCTCATTTAGGGTTAGGGTTAAGGTTAGGGTTAGGGGTAGGGTTAAGGTTAGTGCACCTTTAAGGTTAGGGTTAGGGTTAGGGTTAGGGTTAGCGCATTTAGTGTTAGGGTTAGGGCTAGGGTTAGGGTTAGGGTTAGTGTTCGGTTAGGTTTAGGGTTAGTTTTAGGATTTAGGGTTAGGGTTAGGGTTAGGGTTAGGGTTTAGGGTGAGGGTTAGTGTTAGGGTTAGGGTTAGGGATTAGGGTTAAGGTTAGTGTTAGTGTTGGGTTAGGTTTAGGTTTAGCGTTAGGGTTAGGGTTAGGGTTAGGGTTAGGGTTAGGGTTAGGGTTAGAGTTCGGTTAGGTTTAGGGTTAGTGTTACGATTCAGGGTTAGGGTTAGGGTTAGGGTGAGGGTTTAGGGTTAGAGTTACTGTTAGGGTTAGGGTTAGGTTTAGGGTTAGGGTTAGGGTTAGGGTTAGTGTTAGGGTTAGGGTTAAGGTTGGGGTTAGGGTTAGGGTTAGTTTTAGGGTTAGGGTTAGAGTCAGGGTTAGAGCTCATTTAGGATTAGGGTTACGTTTAGGGTTAGGGTTAGGGTTAGGGTTAGGGTTAGCACATTTAGGGTTAGGGTTAGGGTTAGTGTTACGGATAGGGTTAGGGTTAGGATTAGTGTTAGAATTTAGGTTTAGGGTTAGGGTTAGTGCATTTAGGGTTAGGGTTAGGGTTACGGTTAGGGTTATGGTTATTGTTAGAGTCAGGGTTAGAGCTCATTTAGGAATTTAGGGTTAGGGTTAGGGTTAGGGTTATTGTTAGCATTAGAGTGCATTTAGGGTTAAGGTTAGGTTTAGGATTGGTGTTTAGGGTTAGGGTTAGAGCTCATTTTGCGTTAGGGTCAGGGTTAGGGCAGGGGTTGGGGTTAGGGTCAGAGTTAGGTTTAGGGTTAGGGTTAGGGTTAGGGATAGGGTTAGGGTTAGTATTAGTGTTAGAATTTAGGTTTAGGTTTAGGGTTAGTGTTAGAGTTAGGGTCAGGGTTAGAGTGCATTGTGCATTTAGAGTTAGGGTTAGGGTTAGGGTTAGGGCTAGGGTTAGGGGTAGCGTTAGGGTTAGGGTTATGGTTAGCATTAGAGTGCATTTAGGGTTAAGTTTAGGTTTAGTATTGGTGTTTAGGGTTAGGGTTAGAGCGCATTTTGGGTTAGGGTCAGGGTTGGGGCAGGGGTTAGGGTTAGCGTTAGGGTTAGGGTTAGGGTTAGGGTTAGCTCATTTAGGGTTAGGGTTAGGGTTAGGGTTAGGGTTAGGGTTAGTGTTAGGGTTAGGGTTAGCGCATTTAGGGTTAGGGTTTGGGTTAGGGGTAGGTTTAGGGATAAGGTTAGGGTTAGGATTAGTGTTAGAATTAAGGTTTAGGGTTAGGGTTAGTGTTAGGGTTAGGGTCAGGGTTAGAGTGAATTGTGCATTTAGGGTTAGGGTAAGGGTTAGGGTTAGAGCGCATTTTGAGTTAGGGTTAGGGTTATGGTTAGTGTTAGGGTTAGATCGCATTTTGGGTTAGGGTTAGGGTTAGGTTTAGGGTTAGGGTTAGGGTTAGGGTTAGGCTTAGGCTTAGGATTTGGGTTAGGGTTAGGTTTAGGGTTCGGGTTAGAGCTCATTTAGGGTTAGGGCTAGGGTTAGGGTTAGGCTTAGGGTTAACGTTAGGGTTAGGGCTTAGTGTTAGGGTTAGGGTTAGAGCGCATTTAGGGCTAGGGTTAGGGTTAGGGGTAGGGGTAGGGTAAAGGTTAGTGCACATTTAGGGTTAGGGTTAGGGTTAGGGTTAGGATTAGCGCATTTAGGGTTAGGGTTAGGGTTAGGGTTACGGTTAGGGTTAAGGTTAGGGTTATTGTTAGGGTTAGGGTTAGGTTTAGGGTTAGCTTAGGGTTAGGGTTAGGGTTAGGTTTAGGTTTAGAGTTAGGGTTAGGGTTAGGGTTGGGGTTAGGGTTAGGGTTAGGGTTAGGGTTGGAGTCAGGGTTAGAGCTGATTTAGGGTTAGGGTTAGGGTTAGGGTTAGGGGTAGGGTTAAGGTTAGTGCACATTTAGGGTTAGGGTTAGGGTTAGGGTTAGGCTTAGCGCATTTAGGGTTAGGGTTAGGGTTAGAGTTCGGTTAGGTTTAGGGTTAGTGTTAGGATTTAGGGTTAGGATTAGGGTTAGGGTTAGGGTTTAGGGTTAGAGTTAGTGTTAGGGTTAGCGTTAGGTTTAGGGTTAGGGTTAGGGTTAGGGTTAGAGCGCATTTTGGGTTAGGGTTGTGGTTAGGGTTAGGGTTAGAGCGCATTTTGGGTTAGGGCTAGGGTTAGGGCTAGGGCTAGGATTAGGGGTAGCGTTAGGGTTAGGGATAGGGTTAGCATTAGAGTGCATTTAGGGTTAACGTTAGGGTTAGGGCTTAGTGTTAGGGTTAGGGTTAGAGCGCATTTAGGGCTAGGGTTAGGCTTAGGGGTAGGGGTAGGGTAAAGGTTAGTGCACATTTAGGGTTAGGGTTAAGGTTAGGGTTAGGATTAGCGCATTTAGGGTTAGGGTTAGGGTTAGGGTTAGGGTTAGGGTTAGGGTTAGAGTTCGGTTAGGTTTAGGGTTAGGGTTAGGGTTAGGGTTAGGCTTAGGCTTAGGATTTGGGTTAGGGTTAGGTTTAGGGTTCGGGTTAGAGCTCATTTAGGGTTAGGGCTAGGGTTAGGGTTAGGCTTAGGGTTAGGGTTAGGGTTAGTGTTAGGGTTAGGGTTAGGTTTAGGTTTATGGTTAGGGAGAGGGTTAGGGTTAGGGTTAACATTAGAGTGCATTTAGGGTTAAGGTTAGGTTTAGGATTGGTGTTTAGGGTTAGGGTTAGAGCGCATTTTGCGTTCGGATCAGGGTTAGGGCAGGGGTTAGGGTTAGCGTTAGGGTTAGGGTTAGGGTTAGGGTTAGGGATAGGGTTAGGGTCAGCATTAGTGTTAGAATTTAGGTTTAAGGTTAGGGTTAGTGTTAGGGTTAGGGTCAGGGTTAGAGTGCATTGTGCATTTAGGGTTAGGGTTAGGGTTAGGGTTAGGCCTAGGGTTAGGCGTAGCGTTATGGTTAGGGTTAGGGTTAGGGTTAGCATTAGAGTGCATTTAGGGTTAAGGTTAGGTTTAGGATTGGTTAGGGTTAGGGTTAGGGTTAGGATTAGGCGTAGCGTTATGGTTAGGGTTAGGGTTAGGGTTAGCATTAGAGTGCATTTAAGGTTAAGGTTAGGTTTAGGATTGGTGTTTAGGGTTAGGGTTAGAGCGCATTTTGGGTTAGGGTCAGGGTTAGGGCAGGGGTTAGGGTTAGCGTTAGGGTTAGGGTTAGGGTTAGGTTTAGGGATAGGGTTAGGGTTAGGATTAGTGTTAGAATTTAGGTTTAGCGTTAGGGTTAGTGTTAGGGTTAGGTTTAGGGTTAGTGCACATTTAGGGTTAAGGTTAGGGTTAGGGTTAGGGTTAGGGTTAGGGTTAGGGTTAGGGTTAGTTTTAGGGTTAGGGTTAGTGTTAGGGTTAGGTATAGGGTTGGGGTTAGGGTTACGTTTAGGGTTAGGGGTAGAGCTCATTTAGGGTTAGGGTTCGGCTTAGTGTTAGGGTTAGAGTTATCGTTAGGGTTAGGGCTTAGTGTTAGGGTTAGGCTTAGAGCTCATTCAGGGTTAGGGTTTGAGTTGGGGTTAGGGTTAGGGTTAGCGTTACAGTGCATTTAGGGTTAGGCTTACGGTTCGGGTTAGGGTTAGAGTTAGGGTTAGGGCTAGAGCGCATTTAGGGTTGGCGTTAGGGCTTTGCGTTAGGGTTAGGGTTAAAGATAGGGTTAGGATTAGGGTTAGGGTTAGGGTTAGGGTTAGGATTAGGATTAGGGTAAGGGTTAAGGTTAGGGTTAGGGTTAGGGTTAGGGTTAGGGTTAGGGTTAAGGTTAGGGTTATTGTTAGGGTTAGGGTTAGGTTTAGGGTTAGCTTAGAGTTAGGGTTAGGGCTAGGTTTATGTTTAGGGTTAGCGTTAGGGTTAGCGTTAGGGTTAGGGTTAGGGTTAGGGTTAGAGTCAGGGTTAGAGCTCATTTAGGGTTAGGGTTAAGGTTAGGGTTAGGGGTAGGGTTAAGGTTAGTGCACCTTTAAGGTTAGGGTTAGGGTTAGGGTTAGGGTTAGCGCATTTAGTGTTAGGGTTAGGGCTAGGGTTAGGGTTAGGGTTAGTGTTCGGTTAGGTTTAGGGTTAGTTTTAGGATTTAGGGTTAGGGTTAGGGTTAGGGTTAGGGTTTAGGGTGAGGGTTAGTGTTAGGGTTAGGGTTAGGGATTAGGGTTAAGGTTAGTGTTAGTGTTGGGTTAGGTTTAGGTTTAGCGTTAGGGTTAGGGTTAGGGTTAGGGTTAGGGTTAGGGTTAGGGTTAGAGTTCGGTTAGGTTTAGGGTTAGTGTTACGATTCAGGGTTAGGGTTAGGGTTAGGGTGAGGGTTTAGGGTTAGAGTTACTGTTAGGGTTAGGGTTAGGTTTAGGGTTAGGGTTAGGGTTAGGGTTAGTGTTAGGGTTAGGGTTAAGGTTGGGGTTAGGGTTAGGGTTAGTTTTAGGGTTAGGGTTAGAGTCAGGGTTAGAGCTCATTTAGGATTAGGGTTACGTTTAGGGTTAGGGTTAGGGTTAGGGTTAGGGTTAGCACATTTAGGGTTAGGGTTAGGGTTAGTGTTACGGATAGGGTTAGGGTTAGGATTAGTGTTAGAATTTAGGTTTAGGGTTAGGGTTAGTGCATTTAGGGTTAGGGTTAGGGTTACGGTTAGGGTTATGGTTATTGTTAGAGTCAGGGTTAGAGCTCATTTAGGAATTTAGGGTTAGGGTTAGGGTTAGGGTTAGTGTTAGCATTAGAGTGCATTTAGGGTTAAGGTTAGGTTTAGGATTGGTGTTTAGGGTTAGGGTTAGAGCTCATTTTGCGTTAGGGTCAGGGTTAGGGCAGGGGTTGGGGTTAGGGTCAGAGTTAGGTTTAGGGTTAGGGTTAGGGTTAGGGATAGGGTTAGGGTTAGGATTAGTGTTAGAATTTAGGTTTAGGTTTAGGGTTAGTGTTAGAGTTAGGGTCAGGGTTAGAGTGCATTGTGCATTTAGAGTTAGGGTTAGGGTTAGGGTTAGGGCTAGGGTTAGGGGTAGCGTTAGGGTTAGGGTTATGGTTAGCATTAGAGTGCATTTAGGGTTAAGTTTAGGTTTAGTATTGGTGTTTAGGGTTAGGGTTAGAGCGCATTTTGGGTTAGGGTCAGGGTTGGGGCAGGGGTTAGGGTTAGCGTTAGGGTTAGGGTTAGGGTTAGGGTTAGCGCATTTAGGGTTAGGGTTAGGGTTAGCGTTAGTGTTAGGGTTAGTGTTAGGGTTAGGTTTAGCGCATTTAGGGTTAGGGTTTGGGTTAGGGGTAGGTTTAGGGATAAGGTTAGGGTTAGGATTAGTGTTAGAATTAAGGTTTAGGGTTAGGGTTAGTGTTAGGGTTAGGGTCAGGGTTAGAGTGAATTGTGCATTTAGGGTTAGGGTAAGGGTTAGGGTTAGAGCGCATTTTGAGTTAGGGTTAGGGTTATGGTTAGTGTTAGGGTTAGATCGCATTTTGGGTTAGGGTTAGGGTTAGGTTTAGGGTTAGGGTTAGGGTTAGGGTTAGGCTTAGGCTTAGGATTTGGGTTAGGGTTAGGTTTAGGGTTCGGGTTAGAGCTCATTTAGGGTTAGGGCTAGGGTTAGGGTTAGGCTTAGGGTTAACGTTAGGGTTAGGGCTTAGTGTTAGGGTTAGGGTTAGAGCGCATTTAGGGCTAGGGTTAGGGTTAGGGGTAGGGGTAGGGTAAAGGTTAGTGCACATTTAGGGTTAGGGTTAGGGTTAGGGTTAGGATTAGCGCATTTAGGGTTAGGGTTAGGGTTAGGGTTACGGTTAGGGTTAAGGTTAGGGTTATTGTTAGGGTTAGGGTTAGGTTTAGGGTTAGCTTAGGGTTAGGGTTAGGGTTAGGTTTAGGTTTAGAGTTAGGGTTAGGGTTAGGGTTGGGGTTAGGGTTAGGGTTAGGGTTAGGGTTGGAGTCAGGGTTAGAGCTGATTTAGGGTTAGGGTTAGGGTTAGGGTTAGGGGTAGGGTTAAGGTTAGTGCACATTTAGGGTTAGGGTTAGGGTTAGGGTTAGGCTTAGCGCATTTAGGGTTAGGGTTAGGGTTAGAGTTCGGTTAGGTTTAGGGTTAGTGTTAGGATTTAGGGTTAGGATTAGGGTTAGGGTTAGGGTTTAGGGTTAGAGTTAGTGTTAGGGTTAGCGTTAGGTTTAGGGTTAGGGTTAGGGTTAGGGTTAGAGCGCATTTTGGGTTAGGGTTGTGGTTAGGGTTAGGGTTAGAGCGCATTTTGGGTTAGGGCTAGGGTTAGGGCTAGGGCTAGGATTAGGGGTAGCGTTAGGGTTAGGGATAGGGTTAGCATTAGAGTGCATTTAGGGTTAACGTTAGGGTTAGGGCTTAGTGTTAGGGTTAGGGTTAGAGCGCATTTAGGGCTAGGGTTAGGGTTAGGGGTAGGGGTAGGGTAAAGGTTAGTGCACATTTAGGGTTAGGGTTAGAGTTAGGGTTAGGATTAGCGCATTTAGGGTTAGGGTTAGGGTTAGGGTTAGGGTTAAGGTTAGAGTTCGGTTAGGTTTAGGGTTAGGGTTAGGGTTAGGGTTAGGCTTAGGCTTAGGATTTGGGTTAGGGTTAGGTTTAGGGTTCGGGTTAGAGCTCATTTAGGGTTAGGGCTAGGGTTAGGGTTAGGCTTAGGGTTAGGGTTAGGGTTAGTGTTAGGGTTAGGGTTAGGTTTAGGTTTATGGTTAGGGAGAGGGTTAGGGTTAGGGTTAACATTAGAGTGCATTTAGGGTTAAGGTTAGGTTTAGGATTGGTGTTTAGGGTTAGGGTTAGAGCGCATTTTGCGTTCGGATCAGGGTTAGGGCAGGGGTTAGGGTTAGCGTTAGGGTTAGGGTTAGGGTTAGGGTTAGCGCATTTAGGGTTAGGGTTAGGGTTAGGGTTACTGTTAGGGTTAGGGTTAGGGTTAGGGATAGGGTTAGGGTCAGGATTAGTGTTAGAATTTAGGTTTAAGGTTAGGGTTAGTGTTAGGGTTAGGGTCAGGGTTAGAGTGCATTGTGCATTTAGGGTTAGGGTTAGGGTTAGGGTTAGGCCTAGGGTTAGGCGTAGCGTTAAGGTTAGGGTTAGGGTTAGGGTTAGCATTAGAGTGCATTTAGGGTTAAGGTTAGGTTTAGGATTGGTTAGGGTTAGGGTTAGGGTTAGGATTAGGCGTAGCGTTATGGTTAGGGTTAGGGTTAGGGTTAGCATTAGAGTGCATTTAGGGTTAAGGTTAGGTTTAGGATTGGTGTTTAGGGTTAGGGTTAGAGCGCATTTTGGGTTAGGGTCAGGGTTAGGGCAGGGGTTAGGGTTAGCGTTAGGGTTAGGGTTAGGGTTAGGTTTAGGGATAGGGTTAGGGTTAGGATTAGTGTTAGAATTTAGGTTTAGCGTTAGGGTTAGTGTTAGGGTTAGGTTTAGGGTTAGTGCACATTTAGGGTTAAGGTTAGGGTTAGGGTTAGGGTTAGGGTTAGGGTTAGGGTTAGGGTTAGGGTTAGTTTTAGGGTTAGGGTTAGTGTTAGGGTTAGGTATAGGGTTGGGGTTAGGGTTACGTTTAGGGTTAGGGGTAGAGCTCATTTAGGGTTAGGGTTCGGCTTAGTGTTAGGGTTAGGGTTATCGTTAGGGTTAGGGCTTAGTGTTAGGGTTAGGCTTAGAGCTCATTCAGGGTTAGGGTTTGAGTTGGGGTTAGGGTTAGGGTTAGCGTTACAGTGCATTTAGGGTTAGGCTTACGGTTCGGGTTAGGGTTAGAGTTAGGGTTAGGGCTAGAGCGCATTTAGGGTTGGCGTTAGGGCTTTGCGTTAGGGTTAGGGTTAAAGATAGGGTTAGGATTAGGGTTAGGGTTAGGGTTAGGGTTAGGATTAGGATTAGGGTAAGGGTTAAGGTTAGGGTTAGGGTTAGGGTTAGGGTTAGGGTTAGGGTTAAGGTTAGGGTTATTGTTAGGGTTAGGGTTAGGTTTAGGGTTAGCTTAGAGTTAGGGTTAGGGCTAGGTTTATGTTTAGGGTTAGCGTTAGGGTTAGCGTTAGGGTTAGGGTTAGGGTTAGGGTTAGAGTCAGGGTTAGAGCTCATTTAGGGTTAGGGTTAAGGTTAGGGTTAGGGGTAGGGTTAAGGTTAGTGCACCTTTAAGGTTAGGGTTAGGGTTAGGGTTAGGGTTAGCGCATTTAGTGTTAGGGTTAGGGCTAGGGTTAGGGTTAGGGTTAGTGTTCGGTTAGGTTTAGGGTTAGTTTTAGGATTTAGGGTTAGGGTTAGGGTTAGGGTTAGGGTTTGGTAGGGTTAGGGTTAGGGTTAGGGTTAGGGTTAGGGTTAGTTAGGTTAGGTTAGGTTAGTGTTGGTAGGTTTAGGGTTAGCGTTAGGGTTAGGGTTAGGGTTAGGGTTAGGGTTAGGGTTAGAGTTCGGTTAGGTTTAGGGTTAGTGTTAGGATTCAGGGTTAGGGTTAGGGTTAGGGTGAGGGTTTAGGGTTAGAGTTACTGTTAGGGTTAGGGTTAGGTTTAGGGTTAGGGTTAGGGTTAGGGTTAGTGTTAGGGTTAGGGTTAAGGTTGGGGTTAGGGTTAGGGTTAGTTTTAGGGTTAGGGTTAGAGTCAGGGTTAGAGCTCATTTAGGATTAGGGTTACGTTTAGGGTTAGGGTTAGGGTTAGGGTTAGGGTTAGCACATTTAGGGTTAGGGTTAGGGTTAGTGTTACGGATAGGGTTAGGGTTAGGATTAGTGTTAGAATTTAGGTTTAGGGTTAGGGTTAGTGCATTTAGGGTTAGGGTTAGGGTTACGGTTAGGGTTATGGTTATTGTTAGAGTCAGGGTTAGAGCTCATTTAGGAATTTAGGGTTAGGGTTAGGGTAAGGGTTAGTGTTAGCATTAGAGTGCATTTAGGGTTAAGGTTAGGTTTAGGATTGGTGTTTAGGGTTAGGGTTAGAGCTCATTTTGCGTTAGGGTCAGGGTTAGGGCAGGGGTTGGGGTTAGGGTCAGAGTTAGGTTTAGGGTTAGGGTTAGGGTTAGGGATAGGGTTAGGGTTAGGATTAGTGTTAGAATTTAGGTTTAGGTTTAGAGTTAGGGTTAGAGTTAGGGTCAGGGTTAGAGTGCATTGTGCATTTAGAGTTAGGGTTAGGGTTAGGGTTAGGGCTAGGGTTAGGGGTAGCGTTAGGGTTAGGGTTATGGTTAGCATTAGAGTGCATTTAGGGTTAAGTTTAGGTTTAGTATTGGTGTTTATGGTTAGGGTTAGAGCGCATTTTGGGTTAGGGTCAGAGTTGGGGCAGGGGTTAGGGTTAGCGTTAGGGTTAGGGTTAGGGTTAGGGTTAGCGCATTTAGGGTTAGGGTTAGGGTTAGGGTTAGGGTTAGTGTTAGGGTTAGGGTTAGCGCATTTAGGGTTAGGGTTTGGGTTAGGGGTAGGTTTAGGGATAAGGTTAGGGTTAGGATTAGTGTTAGAATTAAGGTTTAGGGTTAGGGTTAGTGTTAGGGTTAGGGTCAGGGTTAGAGTGAATTGTGCATTTAGGGTTAGGGTAAGGGTTAGGGTTAGAGAGCATTTTGAGTTAGGGTTAGGGTTATGGTTAGTGTTAGGGTTAGATCGCATTTTGGGTTAGGGTTAGGGTTAGGTTTAAGGTTAGGGTTAGGGTTAGGGTTAGGCTTAGGCTTAGGATTTGGGTTAGGGTTAGGTTTAGGGTTCGGGTTAGAGCTCATTTAGGGTTAGGGCTAGGGTTAGGGTTAGGCTTAGGGTTAACGTTAGGGTTAGGGCTTAGTGTTAGGGTTAGGGTTAGAGCGCATTTAGGGCTAGGGTTAGGGTTAGGGGTAGGGGTAGGGTAAAGGTTAGTGCACATTTAGGGTTAGGGTTAGGGTTAGGGTTAGGATTAGCGCATTTAGGGTTAGGGTTAGGGTTAGGGTTACGGTTAGGGTTAAGGTTAGGGTTATTGTTAGGGTTAGGGTTAGGTTTAGGGTTAGCTTAGGGTTAGGGTTAGGGTTAGGTTTAGGTTTAGAGTTAGGGTTAGGGTTAGGGTTGGGGTTAGGGTTAGGGTTAGGGTTAGGGTTGGAGTCAGGGTTAGAGCTGATTTAGGGTTAGGGTTAGGGTTAGGGTTAGGGGTAGGGTTAAGGTTAGTGCACATTTAGGGTTAGGGTTAGGGTTAGGGTTTAGGGTTAGAGTTAGTGTTAGGGTTAGCGTTAGGTTTAGGGTTAGGGTTAGGGTTAGGGTTAGAGCGCATTTTGGGTTAGGGTTGTGGTTAGGGTTAGGGTTAGAGCGCATTTTGGGTTAGGGCTAGGGTTAGGGCTAGGGCTAGGATTAGGGGTAGCGTTAGGGTTAGGGATAGGGTTAGCATTAGAGTGCATTTAGGGTTAACGTTAGGGTTAGGGCTTAGTGTTAGGGTTAGGGTTAGAGCGCATTTAGGGCTAGGGTTAGGGTTAGGGGTAGGGGTAGGGTAAAGGTTAGTGCACATTTAGGGTTAGGGTTAGGGTTAGGGTTAGGATTAGCGCATTTAGGGTTAGGGTTAGGGTTAGGGTTAGGGTTAGGGTTAGGGTTAGGGTTCGGTTAGGTTTAGGGTTAGGGTTAGGGTTAGGGTTAGGCTTAGGCTTAGGATTTGGGTTAGGGTTAGGTTTAGGGTTCGGGTTAGAGCTCATTTAGGGTTAGGGCTAGGGTTAGGGTTAGGCTTAGGGTTAGGGTTAGGGTTAGTGTTAGGGTTAGGGTTAGGTTTAGGTTTATGGTTAGGGAGAGGGTTAGGGTTAGGGTTAACATTAGAGTGCATTTAGGGTTAAGGTTAGGTTTAGGATTGGTGTTTAGGGTTAGGGTTAGAGCGCATTTTGCGTTCGGATCAGGGTTAGGGCAGGGCTTAGGGTTAGCGTTAGGGTTAGGGTTAGGGTTAGGGTTAGCGCATTTAGGGTTAGGGTTAGGGTTAGGGTTACTGTTAGGGTTAGGGTTAGGGTTAGGGATAGGGTTAGGGTCAGGATTAGTGTTAGAATTTAGGTTTAAGGTTAGGGTTAGTGTTAGGGTTAGGGTCAGGGTTAGAGTGCATTGTGCATTTAGGGTTAGGGTTAGGGTTAGGGTTAGGCCTAGGGTTAGGCGTAGCGTTATGGTTAGGGTTAGGGTTAGGGTTAGCATTAGAGTGCATTTAGGGTTAAGGTTAGGTTTAGGATTGGTTAGGGTTAGGGTTAGGGTTAGGATTAGGCGTAGCGTTATGGTTAGGGTTAGGGTTATGGTTAGCATTAGAGTGCATTTAGGGTTAAGGTTAGGTTTAGGATTGGTGTTTAGGGTTAGGGTTAGAGCGCATTTTGGGTTAGGGTCAGGGTTAGGGCAGGGGTTAGGGTTAGCGTTAGGGTTAGGGTTAGGGTTAGGTTTAGGGATAGGGTTAGGGTTAGGATTAGTGTTAGAATTTAGGTTTAGCGTTAGGGTTAGTGTTAGGGTTAGGTTTAGGGTTAGTGCACATTTAGGGTTAAGGTTAGGGTTAGGGTTAGGGTTAGGGTTAGGGTTAGGGTTAGGGTTAGGGTTAGTTTTAGGGTTAGGGTTAGTGTTAGGGTTAGGTATAGGGTTGGGGTTAGGGTTACGTTTAGGGTTAGGGGTAGAGCTCATTTAGGGTTAGGGTTCGGCTTAGTGTTAGGGTTAGGGTTATCGTTAGGGTTAGGGCTTAGTGTTAGGGTTAGGCTTAGAGCTCATTCAGGGTTAGGGTTTGAGTTGGGGTTAGGGTTAGGGTTAGCGTTACAGTGCATTTAGGGTTAGGCTTACGGTTCGGGTTAGGGTTAGAGTTAGGGTTAGGGCTAGAGCGCATTTAGGGTTGGCGTTAGGGCTTTGCGTTAGGGTTAGGGTTTAAGATAGGGTTAGGATTAGGGTTAGGGTTAGGGTTAGGGTTAGGATTAGGATTAGGGTAAGGGTTAAGGTTAGGGTTAGGGTTAGGGTTAGGGTTAAGGTTAGGGTTATTGTTAGGGTTAGGGTTAGGTTTAGGGTTAGCTTAGAGTTAGGGTTAGGGCTAGGTTTATGTTTAGGGTTAGCGTTAGGGTTAGCGTTAGGGTTAGGGTTAGGGTTAGGGTTAGAGTCAGGGTTAGAGCTCATTTAGGGTTAGGGTTAAGGTTAGGGTTAGGGGTAGGGTTAAGGTTAGTGCACCTTTAAGGTTAGGGTTAGGGTTAGGGTTAGGGTTAGCGCATTTAGTGTTAGGGTTAGGGCTAGGGTTAGGGTTAGGGTTAGTGTTCGGTTAGGTTTAGGGTTAGTTTTAGGATTTAGGGTTAGGGTTAGGGTTAGGGTTAGGGTTTAGGGTGAGGGTTAGTGTTAGGGTTAGGGTTAGGGATTAGGGTTAAGGTTAGTGTTAGTGTTGGGTTAGGTTTAGGTTTAGCGTTAGGGTTAGGGTTAGGGTTAGGGTTAGGGTTAGGGTTAGAGTTCGGTTAGGTTTAGGGTTAGTGTTAGGATTCAGGGTTAGGGTTAGGGTTAGGGTGAGGGTTTAGGGTTAGAGTTACTGTTAGGGTTAGGGTTAGGTTTAGGGTTAGGGTTAGGGTTAGGGTTAGTGTTAGGGTTAGGGTTAAGGTTGGGGTTAGGGTTAGGGTTAGTTTTAGGGTTAGGGTTAGAGTCAGGGTCAGAGCTCATTTAGGATTAGGGTTACGTTTAGGGTTAGGGTTAGGGTTAGGGTTAGGGTTAGCACATTTAGGGTTAGGGTTAGGGTTAGTGTTACGGATAGGGTTAGGGTTAGGATTAGTGTTAGAATTTAGGTTTAGGGTTAGGGTTAGTGCATTTAGGGTTAGGGTTAGGGTTACGGTTAGGGTTATGGTTATTGTTAGAGTCAGGGTTAGAGCTCATTTAGGAATTTAGGGTTAGGGTTAGGGTTAGGGTTAGTGTTAGCATTAGAGTGCATTTAGGGTTAAGGTTAGGTTTAGGATTGGTGTTTAGGGTTAGGGTTAGAGCTCATTTTTCGTTAGGGTCAGGGTTAGGGCAGGGGTTGGGGTTAGGGTCAGAGTTAGGTTTAGGGTTAGGGTTAGGGTTAGGGATAGGGTTAGGGTTAGGATTAGTGTTAGAATTTAGGTTTAGGTTTAGGGTTAGGGTTAGAGTTAGGGTCAGGGTTAGAGTGCATTGTGCATTTAGAGTTAGGGTTAGGGTTAGGGTTAGGGCTAGGGTTAGGGGTAGCGTTAGGGTTAGGGTTATGGTTAGCATTAGAGTGCATTTAGGGTTAAGTTTAGGTTTAGTATTGGTGTTTATGGTTAGGGTTAGAGCGCATTTTGGGTTAGGGTCAGGGTTGGGGCAGGGGTTAGGGTTAGCGTTAGAGTTAGGGTTAGGGTTAGGGTTAGCGCATTTAGGGTTAGGGTTAGGGTTGGGGTTAGGGTTAGGGTTAGTGTTAGGGTTAGGGTTAGCGCATTTAGGGTTAGGGTTTGGGTTAGGGGTAGGTTTAGGGATAAGGTTAGGGTTAGGATTAGTGTTAGAATTAAGGTTTAGGGTTAGGGTTAGTGTTAGGGTTAGGGTCAGGGTTAGAGTGAATTGTGCATTTAGGGTTAGGGTAAGGGTTAGGGTTAGAGCGCATTTTGAGTTAGGGTTAGGGTTATGGTTAGTGTTAGGGTTAGATCGCATTTTGGGTTAGGCTTAGGGTTAGGTTTAGGGTTAGGGTTAGGGTTAGGGTTAGGCTTAGGCTTAGGATTTGGGTTAGGGTTAGGTTTAGGGTTCGGGTTAGAGCTCATTTAGGGTTAGGGCTAGGGTTAGGGTTAGGCTTAGGGTTAACGTTAGGGTTAGGGCTTAGTGTTAGGGTTAGGGTTAGAGCGCATTTAGGGCTAGGGTTAGGGTTAGGGGTAGGGGTAGGGTAAAGGTTAGTGCACATTTAGGGTTAGGGTTAGGGTTAGGGTTAGGATTAGCGCATTTAGGGTTAGGGTTAGGGTTAGGGTTACGGTTAGGGTTAAGGTTAGGGTTATTGTTAGGGTTAGGGTTAGGTTTAGGGTTAGCTTAGGGTTAGGGTTAGGGTTAGGTTTAGGTTTAGAGTTAGGGTTAGGGTTAGGGTTGGGGTTAGGGTTAGGGTTAGGGTTAGGGTTGGAGTCAGGGTTAGAGCTGATTTAGGGTTAGGGTTAGGGTTAGGGTTAGGGGTAGGGTTAAGGTTAGTGCACATTTAGGGTTAGGGTTAGGGTTAGGGTTAGGCTTAGCGCATTTAGGGTTAGGGTTAGGGTTAGAGTTCGGTTAGGTTTAGGGTTAGTGTTAGGATTTAGGGTTAGGATTAGGGTTAGGGTTAGGGTTTAGGGTTAGAGTTAGTGTTAGGGTTAGCGTTAGGTTTAGGGTTAGGGTTAGGGTTAGGGTTAGAGCGCATTTTGGGTTAGGGTTGTGGTTAGGGTTAGGGTTAGAGCACATTTTGGGTTAGGGCTAGGGTTAGGGCTAGGGCTAGGATTAGGGGTAGCGTTAGGGTTAGGGATAGGGTTAGCATTAGAGTGCATTTAGGGTTAACGTTAGGGTTAGGGCTTAGTGTTAGGGTTAGGGTTAGAGCGCATTTAGGGCTAGGGTTAGGGTAAGGGGTAGGGGTAGGGTAAAGGTTAGTGCACATTTAGGGTTAGGGTTAGGGTTAGGGTTAGGATTAGCGCATTTAGGGTTAGGGTTAGGGTTAGGGTTAGGGTTAGGGTTAAGGTTAGAGTTCGGTTAGGTTTAGGGTTAGGGTTAGGGTTAGGGTTAGGCTTAGGCTTAGGATTTGGGTTAGGGTTAGGTTTAGGGTTCGGGTTAGAGCTCATTTAGGGTTAGGGCTAGGGGTAGGGTTAGGCTTAGGGTTAGGGTTAGGGTCAGTGTTAGGGTTAGGGTTAGGTTTAGGTTTATGGTTAGGGATAGGGTTAGGGTTAGGGTTAACATTAGAGTGCATTTAGGGTTAAGGTTAGGTTTAGGATTGGTGTTTAGGGTTAGGGTTAGAGCGCATTTTGCGTTCGGATCAGGGTTAGGGCAGGGGTTAGGGTTAGCGTTAGGGTTAGGGTTAGGGTTAGGGTTAGCGCATTTAGGGTTAGGGTTAGGGTTAGGGTTACTGTTAGGGTTAGGGTTAGGGTTAGGGATAGGGTTAGGCCTAGGGTTAGGCGTAGCGTTATGGTTAGGGTTAGGGTTAGGGTTAGCATTAGAGTGCATTTAGGGTTAGGGTTAGGTTTAGGATTGGTTAGGGTTAGGGTTAGGGTTAGGATTAGGCGTAGCGTTATGGTTAGGGTTAGGGTTAGGGTTAGCATTAGAGTGCATTTAGGGTTAAGGTTAGGTTTAGGATTGGTGTTTAGGGTTAGGGTTAGAGCGCATTTTGGGTTAGGGTCAGGGTTAGGGCAGGGTTTAGGGTTAGCGTTAGGGTTAGGGTTAGGGTTAGGGTTAGCGCATTTAGGGTTAGGGTTAGGGTTAGGGTTACTGTTAGGGTTAGGGTTAGGGTTAGGGATAGGGTTAGGGTCAGGATTAGTGTTAGAATTTAGGTTCAAGGTTAGGGTTAGTGTTAGGGTTAGGGTCAGGGTTAGAGTGCATTGTGCATTTAGGGTTAGGGTTAGGGTTAGGGTTAGGCCTAGGGTTAGGCGTAGCGTTATGGTTAGGGTTAGGGTTAGGGTTAGCATTAGAGTGCATTTAGGGTTAAGGTTAGGTTTAGGATTGGTTAGGGTTAGGGTTAGGGTTAGGATTAGGCGTAGCGTTATGGTTATGGTTAGGGTTAGGGTTAGCATTAGAGTGCATTTAGGGTTAAGGTTAGGTTTAGGATTGGTGTTTAGGGTTAGGGTTAGAGCGCATTTTGGGTTAGGGTCAGGGTTAGGGCAGGGGTTAGGGTTAGCGTTAGGGTTAGGGTTAGGGTTAGGTTTAGGGATAGGGTTAGGGTTAGGATTAGTGTTAGAATTTAGGTTTAGCGTTAGGGTTAGTGTTAGGGTTAGGTTTAGGGTTAGTGCACATTTAGGGTTAAGGTTAGGGTTAGGGTTAGGGTTAGGGTTAGGGTTAGGGTTAGGGTTAGTTTTAGGGTTAGGGTTAGTGTTAGGGTTAGGTATAGGGTTGGGGTTAGGGTTACGTTTAGGGTTAGGGGTAGAGCTCATTTAGGGTTAGGGTTCGGCTTAGTGTTAGGGTTAGGGTTATCGTTAGGGTTAGGGCTTAGTGTTAGGGTTAGGCTTAGAGCTCATTCAGGGTTAGGGTTTGAGTTGGGGTTAGGGTTAGGGTTAGCGTTACAGTGCATTTAGGGTTAGGCTTACGGTTCGGGTTAGGGTTAGAGTTAGGGTTAGGACTAGAGCGCATTTAGGGTTGGCGTTAGGGCTTTGCGTTAGGGTTAGGGTTAAAGATAGGGTTAGGATTAGGGTTAGGGTTAGGGTTAGGGTTAGGGTTAGGGTTAGGGTTAGGGTTAAGGTTAGGGTTATTGTTAGGGTTAGGGTTAGGTTTAGGGTTAGCTTAGAGTTAGGTTTAGGGCTAGGTTTATGTTTAGGGTTAGCGTTAGGGTTAGCGTTAGGGTTAGGGTTAGGGTTAGGGTTAGAGTCAGGGTTAGAGCTCATTTACGGTTAGGGTTAAGGTTAGGGTTAGGGGTAGGGTTAAGGTTAGTGCACCTTTAAGGTTAGGGTTAGGGTTAGGGTTAGGGTTAGCGCATTTAGTGTTAGGGTTAGGGCTAGGGTTAGGGTTAGGGTTAGTGTTCGGTTAGGTTTAGGGTTAGTTTTAGGATTTAGGGTTAGGGTTAGGGTTAGGGTTAGGGTTTAGGGTGAGGGTTAGTGTTAGGGTTAGGGTTAGGGATTAGGGTTAAGGTTAGTGTTAGTGTTGGGTTAGGTTTAGGTTTAGCGTTAGGGTTAGGGTTAGGGTTAGGGTTAGGGTTAGGGTTAGAGTTCGGTTAGGTTTAGGGTTAGTGTTAGGATTCAGGGTTAGGGTTAGGGTTAGGGTGAGGGTTTAGGGTTAGAGTTACTGTTAGGGTTAGGGTTAGGTTTAGGGTTAGGGTTAGGGTTAGGGTTAGTGTTAGGGTTAGGGTTAAGGTTGGGGTTAGGGTTAGGGTTAGTTTTAGGGTTAGGGTTAGAGTCAGGGTTAGAGCTCATTTAGGATTAGGGTTACGTTTAGGGTTAGGGTTAGGGTTAGGGTTAGGGTTAGCACATTTAGGGTTAGGGTTAGGGTTAGTGTTACGGATAGGGTTAGGGTTAGGATTAGTGTTAGAATTTAGGTTTAGGGTTAGGGTTAGTGCATTTAGGGTTAGGGTTAGGGTTACGGTTAGGGTTATGGTTATTGTTAGAGTCAGGGTTAGAGCTCATTTAGGAATTTAGGGTTAGGGTTAGGGTTAGGGTTAGTGTTAGCATTAGAGTGCATTTAGGGTTAAGGTTAGGTTTAGGATTGGTGTTTAGGGTTAGGGTTAGAGCTCATTTTGCGTTAGGGTCAGGGTTAGGGCAGGGGTTGGGGTTAGGGTCAGAGTTAGGTTTAGGGTTAGGGTTAGGGTTAGGGATAGGGTTAGGGTTAGGATTAGTGTTAGAATTTAGGTTTAGGTTTAGGGTTAGTGTTAGAGTTAGGGTCAGGGTTAGAGTGCATTGTGCATTTAGAGTTAGGGTTAGGGTTAGGGTTAGGGCTAGGGTTAGGGGTAGCGTTAGGGTTAGGGTTATGGTTAGCATTAGAGTGCATTTAGGGTTAAGTTTAGGTTTAGTATTGGTGTTTAGGGTTAGGGTTAGAGCGCATTTTGGGTTAGGGTCAGGGTTGGGGCAGGGGTTAGGGTTAGCGTTAGGGTTAGGGTTAGGGTTAGGGTTAGCGCATTTAGGGTTAGGGTTAGGGTTAGGGTTAGGGTTAGGGTTAGTGTTAGGGTTAGGGTTAGCGCATTTAGGGTTAGGGTTTGGGTTAGGGGTAGGTTTAGGGATAAGGTTAGGGTTAGGATTAGTGTTAGAATTAAGGTTTAGGGTTAGGGTTAGTGTTAGGGTTAGGGTCAGGGTTAGAGTGAATTGTGCATTTAGGGTTAGGGTAAGGGTTAGGGTTAGAGCGCATTTTGAGTTAGGGTTAGGGTTATGGTTAGTGTTAGGGTTAGATCGCATTTTGGGTT
>NW_027325229.1:22500-35000 GCF_028372415.1 Notamacropus eugenii | reverse complement strand
TAGGGTTAGGGTTAGGGCACATTTAGGGTTAGGGTTAGAGTTAGGGTTAGGGTTAGGGTTAGCGCATTTAGGGCTAGGGTTAGGGTTAGGGTTAGGTTTAGGTTTATGGTTAGGGAGAGGGTTAGGGTTAGGGTTAACATTAGAGTGCATTTAGGGTTAAGGTTAGGTTTAGGATTGGTGTTTAGGGTTAGGGTTAGAGCGCATTTTGCGTTCGGGTCAGGGTTAGGGCAGGGGTTAGGGTTAGCGTTAGGGTTAGGGTTAGGGTTAGGGTTAGCGCATTTAGGGTGAGGGTTAGGCTTAGGGTTACTGTTAGGGTTAGGGTTAGGGTTAGGGATAGGGTTAGGGTCAGGATTAGTGTTAGAATTTAGGTTTAAGGTTAGGGTTAGTGTTAGGGTTAGGGTCAGGGTTAGAGTGCATTGTGCATTTAGGGTTAGGGTTAGGGTTAGGGTTAGGCCTAGGGTTAGGCGTAGCGTTATGGTTAGGGTTAGGGTTAGGGTTAGCATTAGAGTGCATTTAGGGTTAAGGTTAGGTTTAGGATTGGTTAGGGTTAGGGTTAGGGTTAGGGTTAGGGTTAGGGTTAGGCGTAGTGTTATGGTTAGGGTTAGGGTTAATGTTAGCATTAGAGTGCATTTAGGGTTAAGGTTAGGTTTAGGATTGGTGTTTAGGGTTAGGGTTAGAGCGCATTTTGGGTTAGGGTCAGGGTTAGGGTAGGGGTTAGGGTTAGCGTTAGGGTTAGGGTTAGGGTTAGGTTTAGGGATAGGGTTAGGGTTAGGATTAGTGTTAGAATTTAGGTTTAGCGTTAGGGTTAGTGTTAGGGTTAGGTTTAGGGTTAGTGCACATTTAGGGTTAAGGTTAGGGTTAGGGTTAGGGTTAGGGTTAGGGTTAGGGTTAGTTTTAGGGTTAGGGTTAGTGTTAGGGTTAGGTTTAGGGTTGGGGTTAGGGTTACGTTTAGGGTTAGGGGTAGAGCTCATTTAGGGTTAGGGTTCGGCTTAGTGTTAGGGTTAGGGTTATCGTTAGGGTTAGGGCTTAGTGTTAGGGTTAGGCTTAGAGCTCATTCAGGGTTAGGGTTTGAGTTGGGGTTAGGGTTAGGGTTAGCGTTACAGTGCATTTAGGGTTAGGCTTACGGTTCGGGTTAGGGTTAGAGTTAGGGTTAGGGCTAGAGCGCATTTAGGGTTGGCGTTAGGGCTTTGCGTTAGGGTTAGGGTTAAAGATAGGGTTAGGATTAGGGTTAGGGTTTGGGTTAGGGTTAGGATTAGGGTAAGGGTTAAGGTTAGGGTTAGGGTTAGGGTTAGGGTTAGGTTTAGGGTTAAGGTTAGGGTTATTGTTAGGGTTATGGTTAGGTTTAGGGTTAGCTTAGAGTTAGGGTTAGGGCTAGGTTTATGTTTAGGGTTAGCGTTAGGGTTAGCGTTAGGGTTAGGGTTAGGGTTAGGGTTAGAGTCAGGGTTAGAGCTCATTTAGGGTTAGGGTTAAGGTTAGGGTTAGGGGTAGGGTTAAGGTTAGTGCACCTTTAAGGTTAGGGTTAGGGTTAGGGTTAGGGTTAGCGCATTTAGTGTTAGGGTAAGGGCTAGGGTTAGGGTTAGGGTTAGTGTTCGGTTAGGTTTAGGGTTAGTTTTAGGATTTAGGATTACGGTTAGGGTTAGGGTTAGGGTTTAGGGTGAAGGTTAGTGTTAGGGTTAGGGTTAGGGATTAGGGTTAAGGTTAGTGTTAGTGTTGGGTTAGGTTTAGGTTTAGCGTTAGGGTTAGGGTTAGGGTTAGGGTTAGGGTTAGGGTTAGAGTTCGGTTAGGATTAGGGTTAGTGTTAGGATTCAGGGTTAGGGTTAGGGTTAGGGTGAGGGTTTAGGGTTAGAGTTACTGTTAGGGTTAGGGTTAGGTTTAGGGTTAGGGTTAGGGTTAGGGTTAGTGTTAGGGTTAGGGTTAAGGTTGGGGTTAGGGTTAGGGTTAGTTTTAGGGTTAGGGTTAGAGTCAGGGTTAGAGCTCATTTAGGATTAGGGTTACGTTTAGGGTTAGGGTTAGGGTTAGGGTTAGGGTTAGCGCATTTAGGGTTAGGGTTAGGGTTAGTGTTACGGATAGGGTTAGGATTAGGATTAGTGTTAGAATTCAGGTTTAGGGTTAGGGTTAGTGCATTTAGGGTTAGGGTTAGGGTTACGGTTAGGGTTATGGTTATTGTTAGAGTCAGGGTTAGAGCTCATTTAGGAATTTAGGGTTAGGGTTAGGGTTAGTGTTAGTGTTAGCATTAGAGTGCATTTAGGGTTAAGGTTAGGTTTAGGATTGGTGTTTAGGGTTAGGGTTAGAGCTCATTTTGCGTTAGGGTCAGGGTTAGGGCAGGGGTTGGGGTTAGGGTCAGGGTTAGGTTTAGGGTTAGGGTTAGGGTTAGGGATAGGGTTAGGGTTAGGATTAGTGTTAGAATTTAGGTTTAGGTTTAAGGTTAGTGTTAGAGTTAGGGTCAGGGTTAGAGTGCATTGTGCATTTAGGGTTAGGGTTAGGGTTAGGGTTAGGGCTAGGTTTAGGGGTAGCGTTAGGGTTAGGGTTATGGTTAGCATTAGAGTGCATTTAGGGTTAAGTTTAGGTTTAGTATTGGTGTTTAGGGTAAGGGTTAGAGCGCATTTTGGGTTAGGGTCAGGGTTGGGGCAGGGGTTAGGGTTAGCGTTAGGGTTAGGGTTAGGGTTAGGGTTAGCGCATTTAGTGTTAGGGTTTGGGTTAGGGGTAGGTTTAGGGATAAGGTTAGGGTTAGGATTAGTGTTAGAATTAAGGTTTGGGGTTAGGGTTAGTGTTAGTGTTAGGGTCAGGGTTAGAGTGAATTGTGCATTTAGGGTTAGGGTTAGGGTTAGGGTTAGAGCGCATTTTGGGTTAGGGTTAGGGTTATGGTTAGGGTTAGGGTTAGATCGCATTTTGGGTTAGGGTTAGGGTTAGGGTTAGGGTGAGGGTTAGGCTTAGGCTTAGGATTTGGGTTAGGGTTAGGTTTAGGGTTCGGGTTAGAGCTCATTTAGGGTTAGGGCTAGGGTTAGGGTTAGGCTTAGGGTTAATGTTAGGGTTAGGGCTTAGTGTTAGGGTTAGGGTTAGAGTGCATTTAGGGCTAGGGTTAGGGTTAGGGGTAGGGGTAGGGTTAAGGTTAGTGCACATTTAGGGTTAGGGTTAGGGTTAGGGTTAGGGTTAGCGCATTTAGTGTTAGGGTTAGGGTTAGGGTTAGGGTTAGGGTTAGAGTTCGGTTAGGTTTTGGGGTTAGGGTTAGGGTCAGGTTTAGGGTTAGAATTTAGGTTTAGGGTTAGGGTTAGTGTTAGGGTTAGGGATAGAGCGCATTTTTGTTATGGTTAGGGTTAGGGTTAGGGTTAGATCGGATTTTGGGTTAGGGTTAGGGTTAGGGTTAGGGTTAGGTTTAGGGTTAGGGTTAGGGTTAGGGATAGGGTTAGAGTTAGGATTAGTGTTAGAATTTACGTTTAGGGTTAGGGTTAGTGTTAGGGTTAGGGTCAGGGTTAGAGTGCATTTAGGGTTAGGGTTAGGGTTAGAGCGCATTTTAGGTTAGGGTTAGGGTTAGGGTTAGGATTAGATCGCATTTTGGGTTAAGGTTAGGGTTAGGGTTAGGTTTAGGGTTAGGGTTAGGGTTAGGGTTAGGGTTAGAGTCAGGGTTAGAACTCATTTAGGGTTAGGGTTAGGGTTAGAGTTAGGGGTAGGGTTAAGGTTAGTGCACATTTAAGGTTAGGGTTAGGGTTAGGGTTAGGGTTAGCACATTTAGTGTTAGGGTTAGGGTTAGGGTTAGGGTTAGGGTTAGTGTTCGGTTAGGTTTAGTGTTAGTTTTAGGATTTAGGATTAGGGTTAGGGTTAGGGTTAGGGTTTAGGGTGAGGGTTAGTTTTAGAGTTAGGGTTAGGGATTAGGGTTAAGGTTAGTGTTAGGGTTGGGTTAGGTTTAGGTTTAGCGTTAGGGTTAGGGTTAGGGTTAGATTTCGGTTAGGTTTAGGGTTAGTGTTAGGATTCAGGGTTAGGGTTAGGGTTAGGGTGAGGGTTTAGGGTTAGAGTTACTGTTAGGGTTAGGGTTATGTTTAGGGTTAGGGTTAGGGTTAGGGTTAGTGTTAGGGTTAGGGTTAAGGTTGGGGTTAGGGTTAGGGTTAGTTTTAGGGTTAGGGTTAGAGTCAGGGTTAGAGCTCATTTAGGATTAGGGTTAGGTTTAGGGTAAGGGTTAGGGTTAGTGCACATTTAGGGTTAGGGTTAGGGTTAGGATTAGGGTTAGCGCATTTAGGTTTAGGGTTAGGGTTAGTGTTACGGATAAGGTTAGGGTTAGGATTAGTGTTAGAATTTAGGTTTAGGGTTAGGGTTAGTGCATTTAGGGTTAGGGTTAGGGTTACGGTTAGGGTTAGGGTTAGGGTTAGAGTCAGGGTTAGAGCTCATTTAGTAATTTAGGGTTAGGGTTAGGGTTAGGGTTAGTGTTAGCATTAGAGTGCATTTAGGGTTAAGGTTAGGTTTATAATTGGTGTTTAGAGTTAGGGTTAGAGCGCATTTTGCGTTAGGGTCAGGGTTAGGGCAGGGTTGGGGTTAGGGTCAGGGTTAGGTTTAGGGTTAGGGTTAGGGTTAGGGATAGGGTTAGGGTTAGGATTAGTGTTAGAATTTAGGTTTAGGTTTAGGGTTAGTGTTAGAATTAGGGTCAGGGTTAGAGTGCATTGTGCATTTAGAGTTAGGGTTAGGGTTAGGGTTAGGGCTAGGGTTAGGGGTAGCGTTAGGGTTAGGGTTATGGTTAGCATTAGAGTGCATTTAGGGTTAAGTTTAGGTTTAGTATTGGTGTTTATGGTTAGGGTTAGAGCGCATTTTGGGTTAGGGTCAGGGTTGGGGCAGGGGTTAGGGTTAGCGTTAGGGTTAGGTTTAGGGTTAGGGTTAGCACATTTAGGGTTAGGGTTTGGGTTAGGGGTAGGTTTAGGGATAAGGTTAGGGTTAGGATTAGTGTTAGAATTAAGGTTTAGGGTTAGCGTTAGTGTTAGGGTTAGGGTCAGGGTTAGAGTGAATTGTGCATTTAGGGTTAGGGTTAGGCTTAGAGCGCATTTTGGGTTAGGGTTAGGGTTGTGGTTAAGGTTAGGGTTAGATCGCATTTTGGGTTAGGGTTAGGGTTAGGGTTAGGGTTAAGCTTAGGCTTAGGATTTGGGTTAGGGTTAGGTTTAGGGTTCGGGTTAGAGCTCATTTAGGGTTAGGGCTAGGGTTAGGGTTAGGCTTAGGGTTAACGTTAGGGTTAGGGCTTAGGGTTAGGGTTAGGGTTAGAGCGCATTTAGGGCTAGGGTTAGGGTTAGGGGTAGGGGTAGGATAAAGGTTAGTGCACATTTAGGGTTAGGGTTAGGGTTAGGGTTAGGATTAGCGCATTTAGGGTTAGGGTTAGGGTTAGGGTTAGGGTTAGGGTTAGGGTTAGAGTTCAGTTAGGGTTAGGGTTAGGGTTAGGGTTAGGGTCAGGATTAGTGTTAGAATTTAGGTTTAGGGTTAGGGTTAGTGTTAGGGTTAGGGTCTGGGTTAGAGTGCATTGTGCATTTAGGGTTAGTGTTAGGGTTAGGGTTAGAGCGCATTTTGGTTTAGGGTTAGGGTTAGGGTTAGGGTTAGATTGGATTTTGGGTTAGGGTTAGGGTTAGGGTTAGTGTTAGGGTTAGGGTTAGGGATAGGGTTAGAGTTAGGATTAGTGTTAGAATTTACGTTTAGGGTTAGGGTTAATGTTAGGGTTAGGGTCAGGGTTAGAGTGCATTTAGGGTTAGGGTTAGGGTTAGAGCACATTTTGGGTTAGGGTTAGGGTTAGGGTTAGATCGTATTTTGGGTTAAGGTTAGGGTTAGGTTTAGGGTTAGAGTTAGGGTTAGGGTTTAGGGTGAGGGTTAGTGTTAGGGTTAGGGTTAGGGATTAGGGTTAAGGTTAGTGTTAGAGTTGGGTTAGGTTTTGGTTTAGCGTTAGGGTTAGGGTTAGGGTTAGGGTTAGGGTTAGGGTTAGGGTTAGGCTTAGGGTTAGAGTTAGGTTAGGTTTAAGGTTAGTGTTAGCATTCAGGGTTAGGGTTGGGTTAGGGTGAGGGTTTAGGGTTAGAGTTACTGTTAGGGTTAGGGTTAGGTTTAGGGTTAGGGTTAGGGTTAGTGTTAGGGTTAGTGTTAGGGTTAGGGTTAAGTTTGGGTTTAGGGTTAGGGTTAGTTTTAGGGTTAGGGTTAGAGTCAGGGTTAGAGCTCATTTAGGATTAGGGTTAGGTTTAGGGTTAGGGTTAGGGTTAGTGCACACTTAGGGTTAGGGTTAGGGTTAGGGTTAGGGTTAGCGCATTTAGGTTTAGGGTTAGGGTTAGTGTTACGGATAGGGTTAGGGTTAGGGTTAGGGTTAGAATTTAGGTTTAGGGTTAGGGTTAGTGCATTTAGGGTTAGGGTTAGGGTTACGGTTAGGGTTAGGGTTAGGGTTAGAGTCAGGGTTAGAGCTCATTTAGGAATTTAGGGTTAGGGTTAGGGTTAGGGTTAGTGTTAGCATTAGAGTGCATTTAGGGTTAAGGTTAGGTTTAGGATTGGTGTTGAGGGTTAGGGTTAGAGCGCATTTTGCGTTAGGGTCAGGGTTAGGGCAGGCGTTGGGGTTAGGGTCAGGGTTAGGTTTAGGGTTAGGGTTAGGGTTAGGGATAGGGTTAGGCTTAGGGTTAGGGTTAGGGTTAGGGTTAGGCTTAGGCTTAGGATGTGGGTTAGGGTTAGGTTTAGGGTTCGGGTTAGAGCTCATTTAGGGTTAGGGCTAGGCTTAGGGTTAGGCTTAGGGTTAACGTTAGGGTTAGGGCTTAGTGTTAGGGTTAGGGTTAGAGCGCATTTAGGGCTAGGGTTAGGGTTAGGGGTAGGGGTAGGGTAAAGGTTAGTGCACATTTAGGGTTAGGGTTAGGGTTAGGGTTAGGATTAGCGCATTTAGGGTTAGGGTTAGGGTTAGGGTTAGGGTTAGGGTTAGAGTTCGGTTAGGTTTAGTGTTAGGGTTAGGGTCAGGATTAGTGTTAGAATGTAGGTTTAGGGTTAGGGTTAGTGTTAGGGTTAGGCTCAGTGTTAGAGTGCATTGTGCATTTAGGGTTAGTGTTAGGGTTAGGGTTAGAGCGCATTTTGGTTTAGGGTTAGGGTTAGGGTTAGGGTTAGATTGGATTTTGGGTTAGGGTTAGGGTTAGGGTTAGGGTTAGGGTTAGGGTTAGGGATAGGGTTAGAGTTAGGATTAGTGTTAGAATTTACGTTTAGGGTTAGGGTTAGTGTTAGGGTTAGGGTCAGGGTTAGAGTGCATTTAGGGTTAGGGTTAGGGTTAGAGCGCATTTTGGGTTAGGGTTAGGGTTAGGGTTAGGGTTAGATCGCATTTTGGGTTAAGGTTAGGGTTAGGGTTAGGGTTAGAGTTAGGGTTAGGGTTTAGGGTGAGGGTTAGTGTTAGGGTTAGGGTTAGGGATTAGGGTTAAGGTTAGTGTTAGGGTTGGGTTAGGTTTAGGTTTAGCGTTAGGGTTAGGGTTAGGGTTAAGGTTAGGGTTAGGGTTAGAGTTCGGTTAGGTTTAGGGTTAGTGTTAGGATTCAGGGTTAGGGTTAGGGTTAGGGTGAGGGTTTAGGGTTAGAGTTACTGTTAGGGTTAGGGTTAGGTTTAGGGTTAGGGTTAGGGTTAGGGTTAGTGTTAGGGTTAGGGTTAAGGTTGGGGTTAGGGTTAGGGTTAGTTTTAGGGTTAGGGTTAGAGTCAGGGTTAGAGCTCATTTAGGATTAGGGTTAGGGGTAGGTTTAGGGTTAGGGTTAGTGCACATTTAGGGTTAGGGTTACGGTTAGGGTTAGGGTTAGCGCATTTAGGTTTAGGGTTAGGGTTAGTGTTACGGATAGGGTTAGGGTTAGGGTTAGGGTTAGAATTTAGGTTTAGGGTTAGGGTTAATGCATTTAGGGTTAGGGTTAGGGTTACGGTTAGGGTTAGGGTTAGGGTTAGAGTCAGGGTTAGAGCTCATTTAGGAATTTAGGGTTAGGGTTAGGGTTAGGGTTAGTGTTAGCATTAGAGTGCATTTAGGGTTAAGGTTAGGTTTAGGATTGGTGTTTAGGGTTAGGGTTAGAGCGCATTTTGCGTTAGGGTCAGGGTTAGGGCAGGGGTTGGGGTTAGGGTCACAGTTAGGTTTAGGGTTAGGGTTAGGGTTAGGGATAGGGTTGGGGTTAGGATTAGTGTTAGAATTTAGGTTTAGGTTTAGGGTTAGTGTTAGAGTTAGGGTCAGGGTTAGAGTGCATTGTGCATTTAGAGTTAGGGTTAGGGTTAGGGTTAGGGCTAGAGTTAGGGGTAGCGTTAGGGTTAGGGTTATGGTTAGCATTAGAGTGCATTTAGGGTTAAGTTTAGGTTTAGTATTGGTGTTTAGGGTTAGGGTTAGAGCACATTTTGGGTTAGGGTCAGGGTTGGGGCAGGGGTTAGGGTTAGCGTTAGGGTTAGGGTTAGGGTTAGGGTTAGCGCATTTAGGGTTAGGGTTTGGGTTAGGGGTAGGTTTAGGGATAAGGTTAGGGTTAGGATTAGTGTTAGAATTAAGGTTTAGGGTTAGGGTTAGTGTTAGGGTTAGGGTCAGGGTTAGAGTGAATTGTGCATTTAGGGTTAGGGTTAGGGTTAGGGTTAGAGCGCATTTTGAGTTAGGGTTAGGGTTATGGTTAGTGTTAGGGTTAGATCTCATTTTGGGTTAGGGTTAGGGTTAGGTTTAGGGTTAGGGTTAGGGTTAGGGTTAGGCTTAGGCTTAGAATTTGGGTTAGGGTTAGGTTTAGGGTTCGGGTTAGAGCTCATTTAGGGTTAGGGCTAGGGTTAGGGTTAGGGTTAGGGTTAGAGTTCGGTTAGGTTTAGAGTTAGGGTTAGAGTCAGGATTAGTGTTAGAATTTAGGTTTAGGGTTAGGGTTAGTGTTAGGGTTAGGGTCAGGGTTAGAGTGCATTGTGCATTTAGGGTTAATGTTAGGGTTAGGGTTAGAGCGCATTTTGGTTTCGGGTTAGGGTTAGGGTTAGGGTTAGATTGGATTTTGGGTTAGGGTTAGGGTTAGGGTTAGGGTTAGTGATAGGATTAGAGTGAGGATTAGTGTTAGAATTTACGTTTAGGGTTAGGGTTAGGGTTAGGGTTAGGGTCAGGGTTAGAGTGCATTTAGGGTTAGGGTTAGGGTTAGAGCGCATTTTGGGTTAGGGTTAGGGTTAGGGTTAGGGTTAGATCGCATTTTGGGTTAAGGTTAGGGTTAGGGTTAGGGTTAGGTTTAGGGTTAGGGTTAGGGTTATGGTTAGGGTTAGGTTTAGCGTTAGGGTTAGGGTTAGGGTTAGGGTTAGGGTTAGGGTTAGTGTTAGGATTAGGGATAGGGTTAGGGTTAGAGATTGGGTTAGAGTTAGGATTAGTGTTAGAATTTACGTTTAGGGTTAGGGTTATAATTAGGGTTAGGGTCAGGGTTAGAGTGCATTGTGCATTTAGGGTTAGGTTTAGGGTTAGGGTTATAGCGCATTTTGGGTTAGGGTTAGGGTTAGGTTTAGGATTAGGGTTAGGGTTAGGGTTAGGGTTAGGGATAGGGTTAGAGTTAGGATTAGTGTTAGAATTTACGTTTAGGGTTAGGGTTAGTGTCAGGGTTTGGGTCAGGGTTAGAGTGCATTGTGCATTTAGGGTTAGGGTTAGGGTTAGGGTTATAGCGCATTTTGGGTTAGGGTTAAGGTTAGGTTTAGGGTTAGGGTTAGGGTTAGGGTTAGGGTTAGGGTTGGGGTTAGGGTTAGGGTTATAGTCAGGGTTAGAGCTCATTTAGGGTTAGGGTTAGGTTTAAGGTTAGGCTTAGGGTTAGTGCACATTTAGGATTAGGGTTAGGGTTAGGGTTAGGGCATTTAGGGTTAGGGTTAGGGTTAGGGTTAGGGTTACGGATAGGGTTAGGGTTAGGATTAGTGTTAAAATTTAGGTTTAGGGTTAGGGTTAGTGCATTTAGGGTTAGGGTTAGCGTTAGGGTTAGGGTTAGGGTTAGGGTTAGGGTTAGAGGCAGGGTTAGAGCTCATTAAGGGTTAGGGTTAGGGTTAGGCTTAGGGTTAGAGCGCGTTTTGTGTTAGGACTAGGGTTAGGGTTAGGATTAGAGCGCATTTTGGGTTAGGGCTAGGGTTAGGGTTAGGGTTAGGGTTAGGGTTAGGGTTAGGGTTAGGGTTAGGGTCAGAGTCAAGGTTAGAGCGCATTTATGGTTAGGGTTAGGGTTAGGGTTAGGGTTAGTGAACATTTAGGGTTAGGGTTAGGGTTAGGGTTAGGGTTAGTGTTAGCGCATATAGGGTTCATGATTAGGGTTAGGGTTACGGATAGGGTTAGGGTTAGGATAAGTGTTAGAATTTAGGTTTAGGGTTAGGGTTATTGCATTTAGTGTTAGGGTTAGGGTTAGGGTTAGGGTTAGGGTTAGCGCATTTAGGGTTAGGTTTAGGGTTAGGGTTACGAATAGGGTTAGGATTAGTTTTAGAATTTAGGTTTAGGGTTTGGGTTAGTGCATTAGCGTTAGGGTTAGGGTTAGGGTAAGGGTTAGGGTTAGGCTTAGGCTTAGGATTTGGGTTAGGGTTAGGTTTAGGGTTCGGGTTAGAGCTCATTTAGGGTTAGGGCTAGGGTTAGGGTTAGGCTTAGGGTTAATGTTAGGGTTAGGGCTTAGTGTTAGGGTTAGGGTTAGAGCGCATTTAGGGCTAGGGTTAGGGTTAGGGGTAGGGGTAGGGTAAAGGTTAGTGCACATTTAGGGTTAGGGTTAGGGTTAGGGTTAGGATTAGCGCATTTAGGGTTAGGGTTAGGGTTAGGGTTAGGGTTAGGGTTAGGGTTAGGGTTAGAGTTCGGTTAGGTTTAGGGTTAGTGTTAGCATTCAGGGTTAGGGTTAGGGTTAGGGTGAGGTTTTAGGGTTAGAGTTACTGTTAGGGTTAGGGTTAGGTTTAGGGTTAGGGTTAGGGTTAGTGTTAGGGTTAGTGTTAGGGTTAGGGTTAAGTTTGGGTTTAGGGTTAGGGTTAGTTTTAGGGTTAGGGTTAGAGTCAGGGTTAGAGCTCATTTAGGATTAGGGTTAGGTTAAGGGTTAGGGTTAGGGTTAGTGCACACTTAGGGTTAGGGTTAGGGTTAGGGTTAGGGTTAGCGCATTTAGGTTTAGGGTTAGGGTTAGTGTTACGGATAGGGTTAGGGTTAGGGTTAGGGTTAGAATTTAGGTTTAGGGTTAGGATTAGTGCATTTAGGGTTAGGGTTAGGGTTACGGTTAGGGTTAGGGTTAGGGTTAGAGTCAGGGTTAGAGCTCATTTAGGAATTTAGGGTTAGGGTTAGGGTTAGGGTTAGTGTTAGCATTAGAGTGCATTTAGGGTTAAGGTTAGGTTTAGGATTGGTGTTGAGGGTTAGGGTTAGAGTGCATTTTGCGTTAGGGTCAGGGTTAGGGCAGGCGTTGGGGTTAGGGTCAGGGTTAGGTTTAGGGTTAGGGTTAGGGTTAGGGATAGGGTTAGGCTTAGGGTTAGGGTTAGGGTTAGGGTTAGGCTTAGGCTTAGGATGTGGGTTAGGGTTAGGTTTAGGGTTCGGGTTAGAGCTCATTTAGGGTTAGGGCTAGGCTTAGGGTTAGGCTTAGGGTTAACGTTAGGGTTAGGGCTTAGTGTTAGGGTTAGGGTTAGAGCGCATTTAGGGCTAGGGTTAGGGTTAGGGGTAGGGGTAGGGTAAAGGTTAGTGCACATTTAGGGTTAGGGTTAGGGTTAGGGTTAGGATTAGCGCATTTAGGCTTAGGGTTAGGGTTAGGGTTAGGGTTAGGGTTAGAGTTCGGTTAGGTTTACTGTTAGGGTTAGGGTCAGGATTAGTGTTAGAATGTAGGTTTAGGGTTAGGGTTAGTGTTAGGGTTAGGCTCAGTGTTAGAGTGCATTGTGCATTTAGGGTTAGTGTTAGGGTTAGGGTTAGAGCGCATTTGGGTTTAGGGTTAGGGTTAGGGTTAGGGTTAGATTGGATTTTGGGTTACGGTTAGGGTTAGGGTTAGGGTTAGGGTTAGGGATAGGGTTAGAGTTAGGATTAGTGTTAGAATTTACGTTTAGGGTTAGGGTTAGTGTTAGGGTTAGGGTCAGGGTTAGAGTGCATTTAGGGTTAGGGTTAGGGTTAGAGCGCATTTGGGTTAGGGTTAGGGTTAGGGTTAGGGTTAGATCGCATTTTGGGTTAAGGTTAGGGTTAGGGTTAGGGTTAGAGTTAGGGTTAGGGTTTAGGTTGAGGGTTAGTGTTAGGGTTAGGGTTAGGGATTAGGGTTAAGGTTAGTGTTAGGGTTGGGTTAGGTTTAGGTTTAGCGTTAGGGTTAGGGTTAGGGTTAGGGTTAGGGTTAGGGTTAGGGTTAGGGTTAGAGTTCGGTTAGGTTTAGGGTTAGTGTTAGGATTCAGGGTTAGGGTTAGGGTTAGGGTGAGGGTTTAGGGTTAGAGTTACTGTTAGGGTTAGGGTTAGGTTTAGGGTTAGGGTTAGGGTTAGGGTTAGTGTTAGGGTTAGGGTTAAGGTTGGGGTTAGGGTTAGGGTTAGTTTTAGGGTTAGGGTTAGAGTCAGGGTTAGAGCTCATTTAGGATTAGGGTTAGGGGTAGGTTTAGGGTTAGGGTT
>NW_027325229.1:7500-17500 GCF_028372415.1 Notamacropus eugenii | reverse complement strand
GGTTAGGGTTAGGGTTAGGCCTAGGGTTAGGCGTAGCGTTATGGTTAGGGTTAGGGTTAGGGTTAGCATTAGAGTGCATTTAGGGTTAAAGTTAGGTTTAGGATTGGTTAGGGTTAGGGTTAGGGTTAGGATTAGGCGTAGCGTTATGGTTAGGGTTAGGGTTAGGGTTAGCATTAGAGTGCATTTAGGGTTAAGGTTAGGTTTAGGATTGGTGTTTAGGGTTAGGGTTAGAGCGCATTTTGGGTTAGGGTCAGGGTTAGGGCAGGGGTTAGGGTTAGCGTTAGGGTTAGGGTTAGGGATAGGTTTAGGGATAGGGTTAGGGTTAGGATTAGTGTTAGAATTTAGGTTTAGCGTTAGGGTTAGTGTTAGGGTTAGGTTTAGGGTTAGTGCACATTTAGGGTTAAGGTTAGGGTTAGGGTTAGGGTTAGGGTTAGGGTTAGGGTTAGGGTTAGTTTTAGGGTTAGGGTTAGTGTTAGGGTTAGGTATAGGGTTGGGGTTAGGGTTACGTTTAGGGTTAGGGGTAGAGCTCATTTAGGGTTAGGGTTCGGCTTAGTGTTAGGGTTAGGGTTATCGTTAGGGTTAGGGCTTAGTGTTAGGGTTAGGCTTAGAGCTCATTCAGGGTTAGGGTTTGAGTTGGGGTTAGGGTTAGGGTTAGCGTTACAGTGCATTTAGGGTTAGGCTTACGGTTCGGGTTAGGGTTAGAGTTAGGGTTAGGGCTAGAGCGCATTTAGGGTTGGCGTTAGGGCTTTGCGTTAGGGTTAGGGTTAAAGATAGGGTTAGGATTAGGGTTAGGGTTAGGGTTAGGGTTAGGATTAGGGTAAGGGTTAGGGTTAGGGTTAGGGTTAGGGTTAGGGTTAGGGTTAAGGTTAGGGTTATTGTTAGGGTTAGGGTTAGGTTTAGGGTTAGCTTAGAGTTAGGGTTAGGGCTAGGTTTATGTTTAGGGTTAGCGTTAGGGTTAGCGTTAGGGTTAGGGTTAGGGTTAGGGTTAGAGTCAGGGTTAGAGCTCATTTAGGGTTAGGGTTAAGGTTAGGGTTAGGGGTAGGGTTAAGGTTAGTGCACCTTTAAGGTTAGGGTTAGGGTTAGGGTTAGGGTTAGCGCATTTAGTGTTAGGGTTAGGGCTAGGGTTAGGGTTAGGGTTAGTGTTCGGTTAGGTTTAGGGTTAGTTTTAGGATTAAGGGTTAGGGTTAGGGTTAGGGTTAGGGTTTAGGGTGAGGGTTAGTGTTAGGGTTAGGGTTAGGGATTAGGGTTAAGGTTAGTGTTAGTGTTGGGTTAGGTTTAGGTTAAGCGTTAGGGTTAGGGTTAGGGTTAGGGTTAGGGTTAGGGTTAGTGTTAGGGTTAGTGTTAGGGTTAGGGTTAAGTTTGGGTTTAGGGTTAGGGTTAGTTTTAGGGTAGGGTTAGAGTCAGGGTTAGAGCTCATTTAGGATTAGGGTTAGGTTTAGGGTTAGGGTTAGGGTTAGTGCACATTTAGGGTTAGGGTTAGGGTTAGGGGTTAGGGTTAGCACATTTAGGTTTAGGGTTAGGGTTAGTGTTACGGATAGGGTTAGGGTTAGGGTTAGGGTTAGAATTTAGGTTTAGGTTTAGGGTTAGTGCATTTAGGGTTAGGGTAGGGTTACGGTTAGGGTTAGGGTTAGGGTTAGAGTCAGGGTTAGAGCTCATTTAGGAATTTAGGGTTAGGGTTAGGGTTAGGGTTAGTGTTAGCATTAGAGTGCATTTAGGGTTAAGGTTAGGTTTAGGATTGGTGTTTAGGGTTAGGGTTAGAGCTCATTTTGCGTTAGGGTCAGGGTTATGGCAGGCGTTGGGGTTAGGGTCAGGGTTAGGTTTAGGGTTAGGGTTTAGGGTTAGGGATAGGGTTAGGCTTAGGGTTAGGGTTAGGGTTAGGGTTAGGCTTAGGCTTAGGATGTGGGGTTAGGGTTAGGTTTAGGGTTCGGGTTAGAGCTCATTTAGGGTTAGGGCTAGGCTTTCGGTTAGGCTTAGGGTTAACGTTAGGGTTAGGGCTTAGTGTTAGGGTTAGGGTTAGAGCGCATTTAGGGCTAGGGTTAGGGTTAGGGGTAGGGGTAGGGTAAAGGTTAGTGCACATTTAGGGTTAGGGTTAGGGTTAGGGTTAGGATTAGCGCATTTAGGGTTAGGGTTAGGGTTAGGGTTAGAGTTCGGTTAGGTTTAGGGTTAGGGTTAGGGTTAGGGTTAGGCTTAGGCTTAGGATTTGGGTTAGGGTTAGGTTTAGGGTTCGGGTTAGAGCTAATTTAGGGTTAGGGCTAGGGGTAGGGTTAGGCTTAGCGTTAGGGTTAGGGTTAGGTTTAGGTTTATGGTTAGGGAGAGGGTTAGGGTTAGGGTTAACATTAGAGTGCATTTAGGGTTAAGGTTAGGTTTAGGATTGGTGTTTAGGGTTAGGGTTAGAGCGCATTTTGCGTTCGGATCAGGGTTAGGGCAGGGCTTAGGGTTAGCGTTAGGGTTAGGATTAGGGTTAGGGTTAGCGCATTTAGGGTTAGGGTTAGGGTTAGGGTTACTGTTAGGGTTAGGGTTAGGGTTAGGGATAGGGTTAGGGTCAGGATTAGTGTTAGAATTTAGGTTTAAGGTTAGGGTTAGTGTTAGGGTTAGGGTCAGGGTTAGAGTGCATTGTGCATTTAGGGTTAGGGTTAGGGTTAGGGTTAGGCCTAGGGTTAGGCGTAGCGTTATGGTTAGGGTTAGGGTTAGGGTTAGCATTAGAGTGCATTTAGGGTTAAAGTTAGGTTTAGGATTGGTTAGGGTTAGGGTTAGGGTTAGGATTAGGCGTAGCGTTATGGTTAGGGTTAGGGTTAGGGTTAGCATTAGAGTGCATTTAGGGTTAAGGTTAGGTTTAGGATTGGTGTTTAGGGTTAGGGTTAGAGCGCATTTTGGGTTAGGGTCAGGGTTAGGGCAGGGGTTAGGGTTAGCGTTAGGGTTAGGGTTAGGGATAGGTTTAGGGATAGGGTTAGGGTTAGGATTAGTGTTAGAATTTAGGTTTAGCGTTAGGGTTAGTGTTAGGGTTAGGTTTAGGGTTAGTGCACATTTAGGGTTAAGGTTAGGGTTAGGGTTAGGGTTAGGGTTAGGGTTAGGGTTAGGGTTAGTTTTAGGGTTAGGGTTAGTGTTAGGGTTAGGTATAGGGTTGGGGTTAGGGTTACGTTTAGGGTTAGGGGTAGAGCTCATTTAGGGTTAGGGTTCGGCTTAGTGTTAGGGTTAGGGTTATCGTTAGGGTTAGGGCTTAGTGTTAGGGTTAGACTTAGAGCTCATTCAGGGTTAGGGTTTGAGTTGGGGTTAGGGTTAGGGTTAGCGTTACAGTGCATTTAGGGTTAGGCTTACGGTTCGGGTTAGGGTTAGAGTTAGGGTTAGGGCTAGAGCGCATTTAGGGTTGGCGTTAGGGCTTTGCGTTAGGGTTAGGGTTAAAGATAGGGTTAGGATTAGGGTTAGGGTTAGGGTTAGGGTTAGGATTAGGGTAAGGGTTAGGGTTAGGGTTAGGGTTAGGGTTAGGGTTAGGGTTAAGGTTAGGGTTATTGTTAGGGTTAGGGTTAGGTTTAGGGTTAGCTTAGAGTTAGGGTTAGGGCTAGGTTTATGTTTAGGGTTAGCGTTAGGGTTAGCGTTAGGGTTAGGGTTAGGGTTAGGGTTAGAGTCAGGGTTAGAGCTCATTTAGGGTTAGGGTTAAGGTTAGGGTTAGGGGTAGGGTTAAGGTTAGTGCACCTTTAAGGTTAGGGTTAGGGTTAGGGTTAGGGTTAGCGCATTTAGTGTTAGGGTTAGGGCTAGGGTTAGGGTTAGGGTTAGTGTTCGGTTAGGTTTAGGGTTAGTTTTAGGATTAAGGGTTAGGGTTAGGGTTAGGGTTAGGGTTTAGGGTGAGGGTTAGTGTTAGGGTTAGGGTTAGGGATTAGGGTTAAGGTTAGTGTTAGTGTTGGGTTAGGTTTAGGTTAAGCGTTAGGGTTAGGGTTAGGGTTAGGGTTAGGGTTAGGGTTAGTGTTAGGGTTAGTGTTAGGGTTAGGGTTAAGTTTGGGTTTAGGGTTAGGGTTAGTTTTAGGGTTAGGGTTAGAGTCAGGGTTAGAGCTCATTTAGGATTAGGGTTAGGTTTAGGGTTAGGGTTAGGGTTAGTGCACATTTAGGGTTAGGGTTAGGGTTAGGGTTAGGGTTAGCACATTTAGGTTTAGGGTTAGGGTTAGTGTTACGGATAGGGTTAGGGTTAGGGTTAGGGTTAGAATTTAGGTTTAGGTTTAGGGTTAGTGCATTTAGGGTTAGGGTTAGGGTTACGGTTAGGGTTAGGGTTAGGGTTAGAGTCAGGGTTAGAGCTCATTTAGGAATTTAGGGTTAGGGTTAGGGTTAGGGTTAGTGTTAGCATTAGAGTGCATTTAGGGTTAAGGTTAGGTTTAGGATTGGTGTTTAGGGTTAGGGTTAGAGCTCATTTTGCGTTAGGGTCAGGGTTATGGCAGGCGTTGGGGTTAGGGTCAGGGTTAGGTTTAGGGTTAGGGTTAGGGTTAGGGATAGGGTTAGGCTTAGGGTTAGGGTTAGGGTTAGGGTTAGGCTTAGGCTTAGGATGTGGGTTAGGGTTAGGTTTAGGGTTCGGGTTAGAGCTCATTTAGGGTTAGGGCTAGGCTTTCGGTTAGGCTTAGGGTTAACGTTAGGGTTAGGGCTTAGTGTTAGGGTTAGGGTTAGAGCGCATTTAGGGCTAGGGTTAGGGTTAGGGGTAGGGGTAGGGTAAAGGTTAGTGCACATTTAGGGTTAGGGTTAGGTTAGGGTTAGGATTAGCGCATTTAGGGTTAGGGTTAGGGTTAGGGTTAGGGTTAGGGTTAGGGTTAGGGTTAGAGTTCGGTTAGGTTTAGTGTTAGGGTTAGGGTCAGGATTAGTGTTAGTATTTAGATTTAGGGTTAGGGTTAGTGTTAGGGTTAGGCTCAGTGTTAGAGTGCATTGTGCATTTAGGGTTAGTGTTAGGGTTAGGGTTAGAGCGCATTTTGGTTTAGGGTTAGGGTTAGGGTTAGGGTTAGATTGGATTTTGGGTTAGGGTTAGGGTTAGGGTTAGTGTTAGGGTTAGGGTTAGGGATAGGGTTAGAGTTAGGATTAGTGTTAGAATTTACGTTTAGGGTTAGGGTTAGTGTTAGGGTTAGGGTCAGGGTTAGAGTGCATTTAGGGTTAGGGTTAGGGTTAGAGCGCATTTTGGGTTAGGGTTAGGGTTAGGGTTAGGGTTAGATCGCATTTTGGGTTAAGGTTAGGGTTAGGGTTAGAGTTAGAGTTAGGGTTAGTGTTTAGGGTGAGGGTTAGTGTTAGGGTTAGGGTTAGGGATTAGGGTTAAGGTTAGTGTTAGGGTTGGGTTAGGTTTAGGTTTAGCGTTAGGGTTAGGGTTAGGGTTAGGGTTAGGGTTAGGGTTAGGGTTAGGTTAGAGTTCGGTTAGGTTTAGGGTTAGTGTTAGGATTCAGGGTTAGGGTTAGGGTTAGGGTGAGGGTTTAGGGTTAGAGTTACTGTTAGGGTTAGGGTTAGGTTTAGGGTTAGGGTTAGGGTTAGGGTTAGTGTTAGGGTTAGGGTTAAGGTTGGGGTTAGGGTTAGGGTTAGTTTTAGGGTTAGGGTTAGAGTCAGGGTTAGAGCTCATTTAGGATTAGGGTTAGGGTTAGGGTTAGTGCACATTTAGGGTTAGGGTTACGGTTAGGGTTAGGGTTAGCGCATTTAGGTTTAGGGTTAGGGTTAGTGTTACGGATAGGGTTAGGGTTAGGGTTAGGGTTAGAATTTAGGTTTAGGGTTAGGGTTAGTGCATTTAGGGTTAGGGTTAGGGTTACGGTTAGGGTTAGGGTTAGGGTTAGAGTCAGGGTTAGAGCTCATTTAGGAATTTAGGGTTAGGGTTAGGGTTAGGGTTAGTGTTAGCATTAGAGTGCATTTAGGGTTAAGGTTAGGTTTAGGATTGGTGTTGAGGGTTAGGGTTAGAGCGCATTTTGCGTTAGGGTCAGGGTTAGGGCAGGGGTTGGGGTTAGGGTCACAGTTAGGTTTAGGGTTAGGGTTAGGGTTAGGGATAGGGTTGGGGTTAGGATTAGTGTTAGAATTTAGGTTTAGGTTTAGGGTTAGTGTTAGAGTTAGGGTCAGGGTTAGAGTGCATTGTGCATTTAGAGTTAGGGTTAGGGTTAGGGTTAGGGCTAGAGTTAGGGGGAGCGTTAGGGTTAGGGTTATGGTTAGCATTAGAGTGCATTTAGGGTTAAGTTTAGGTTTAGTATTGGTGTTTATGGTTAGGGTTAGAGCGCATTTTGGGTTAGGGTCAGGGTTGGGGCAGGGGTTAGGGTTAGCGTTAGGGTTAGGGTTAGGGTTAGGGTTAGCGCATTTAGGGTTAGGGTTTGGGTTAGGGGTAGGTTTAGGGATAAGGTTAGGGTTAGGATTAGTGTTAGAATTAAGGTTTAGGGTTAGGGTTAGTGTTAGGGTTAGGGTCAGGGTTAGAGTGAATTGTGCATTTAGGGTTAGGGTTAGGGTTAGGGTTAGAGCGCATTTTGAGTTAGGGTTAGGGTTATGGTTAGTGTTAGGGTTAGATCTCATTTTGGGTTAGGGTTAGGGTTAGGTTTAGGGTTAGGGTTAGGGTTAGGGTTAGGCTTAGGCTTAGAATTTGGGTTAGGGTTAGGTTTAGGGTTCCGGTTAGAGCTCATTTAGGGTTAGGGCTAGGGTTAGGGTTAGGGTTAGGGTTAGAGTTCGGTTAGGTTTAGAGTTAGGGTTAGGGTCAGGATTAGTGTTAGAATTTAGGTTTAGGGTTAGGGTTAGTGTTAGGGTTAGGGTCAGGGTTAGAGTGCATTGTGCATTTAGGGTTAATGTTAGGGTTAGGGTTAGAGCGCATTTTGGTTTCGGGTTAGGGTTAGGGTTAGGGTTAGATTGGATTTTGGGTTAGGGTTAGGGTTAGGGTTAGGGTTAGGGTTAGGGATAGGATTAGAGTGAGGATTAGTGTTAGAATTTACGTTTAGGGTTAGGGTTAGTGTTAGGGTTAGGGTCAGGGTTAGAGTGCATTTAGGGTTAGGGTTAGGGTTAGAGCGCATTTTGGGTTAGGGTTAGGGTTAGGGTTAGGGTTAGGGTTAGATCGCATTTTGGGTTAAGGTTAGGGTTAGGGTTAGGGTTAGGTTTAGGGTTAGGGTTAGGGTTATGGTTAGGGTTAGGTTTAGCGTTAGGGTTAGGGTTAGTGTTAGGGTTAGGGTTAGTGTTAGGATTAGGGATAGAGTTAGGGTTAGAGATTGGGTTAGAGTTAGGATTAGTGTTAGAATTTACGTTTAGGGTTAGGGTTATAGTTAGGGTTAGGGTCAGGGTTAGAGTGCATTGTGCATTTAGGGTTAGGTTTAGGGTTAGGGTTATAGCGCATTTTGGGTTAGGGTTAGGGTTAGGCTTAGGATTAGGGTTAGGGTTAGGGTTAGGGTTAGGCTTAGGCTTAGGATGTGGGTTAGGGTTAGGTTTAGGGTTCGGGTTAGAGCTCATTTAGGGTTAGGGCTAGGCTTTCGGTTAGGCTTAGGGTTAACGTTAGGGTTAGGGCTTAGTGTTAGGGTTAGGGTTAGAGCGCATTTAGGGCTAGGGTTAGGGTTAGGGGTAGGGGTAGGGTAAAGGTTAGTGCACATTTAGGGTTAGGGTTAGGGTTAGGGTTAGGATTAGCGCATTTAGGGTTAGGGTTAGGGTTAGGGTTAGGGTTAGGGTTAGGGTTAGGGTTAGAGTTCGGTTAGGTTTAGTGTTAGGGTTAGGGTCAGGATTAGTGTTAGTATTTAGATTTAGGGTTAGGGTTAGTGTTAGGGTTAGGCTCAGTGTTAGAGTGCATTGTGCATTTAGGGTTAGTGTTAGGGTTAGGGTTAGAGCGCATTTTGGTTTAGGGTTAGGGTTAGGGTTAGGGTTAGATTGGATTTTGGGTTAGGGTTAGGGTTAGGGTTAGTGTTAGGGTTAGGGTTAGGGATAGGGTTAGAGTTAGGATTAGTGTTAGAATTTACGTTTAGGGTTAGGGTTAGTGTTAGGGTTAGGGTCAGGGTTAGAGTGCATTTAGGGTTAGGGTTAGGGTTAGAGCGCATTTTGGGTTAGGGTTAGGGTTAGGGTTAGGGTTAGATCGCATTTTGGGTTAAGGTTAGGGTTAGGGTTAGAGTTAGAGTTAGGGTTAGTGTTTAGGGTGAGGGTTAGTGTTAGGGTTAGGGTTAGGGATTAGGGTTAAGGTTAGTGTTAGGGTTGGGTTAGGTTTAGGTTTAGCGTTAGGGTTAGGGTTAGGGTTAGGGTTAGGGTTAGGGTTAGGGTTAGAGTTCGGTTAGGTTTAGGGTTAGTGTTAGGATTCAGGGTTAGGGTTAGGGTTAGGGTGAGGGTTTAGGGTTAGAGTTACTGTTAGGGTTAGGGTTAGGTTTAGGGTTAGGGTTAGGGTTAGGGTTAGTGTTAGGGTTAGGGTTAAGGTTGGGGTTAGGGTTAGGGTTAGTTTTAGGGTTAGGGTTAGAGTCAGGGTTAGAGCTCATTTAGGATTAGGGTTAGGGTTAGGGTTAGTGCACATTTAGGGTTAGGGTTACGGTTAGGGTTAGGGTTAGCGCATTTAGGTTTAGGGTTAGGGTTAGTGTTACGGATAGGGTTAGGGTTAGGGTTAGGGTTAGAATTTAGGTTTAGGGTTAGGGTTAGTGCATTTAGGGTTAGGGTTAGGGTTACGGTTAGGGTTAGGGTTAGGGTTAGAGTCAGGGTTAGAGCTCATTTAGGAATTTAGGGTTAGGGTTAGGGTTAGGGTTAGTGTTAGCATTAGAGTGCATTTAGGGTTAAGGTTAGGTTTAGGATTGGTGTTGAGGGTTAGGGTTAGAGCGCATTTTGCGTTAGGGTCAGGGTTAGGGCAGGGGTTGGGGTTAGGGTCACAGTTAGGTTTAGGGTTAGGGTTAGGGTTAGGGATAGGGTTGGGGTTAGGATTAGTGTTAGAATTTAGGTTTAGGTTTAGGGTTAGTGTTAGAGTTAGGGTCAGGGTTAGAGTGCATTGTGCATTTAGAGTTAGGGTTAGGGTTAGGGTTAGGGCTAGAGTTAGGGGGAGCGTTAGGGTTAGGGTTATGGTTAGCATTAGAGTGCATTTAGGGTTAAGTTTAGGTTTAGTATTGGTGTTTATGGTTAGGGTTAGAGCGCATTTTGGGTTAGGGTCAGGGTTGGGGCAGGGGTTAGGGTTAGCGTTAGGGTTAGGGTTAGGGTTAGGGTTAGCGCATTTAGGGTTAGGGTTTGGGTTAGGGGTAGGTTTAGGGATAAGGTTAGGGTTAGGATTAGTGTTAGAATTAAGGTTTAGGGTTAGGGTTAGTGTTAGGGTTAGGGTCAGGGTTAGAGTGAATTGTGCATTTAGGGTTAGGGTTAGGGTTAGGGTTAGAGCGCATTTTGAGTTAGGGTTAGGGTTATGGTTAGTGTTAGGGTTAGATCTCATTTTGGGTTAGGGTTAGGGTTAGGTTTAGGGTTAGGGTTAGGGTTAGGGTTAGGCTTAGGCTTAGAATTTGGGTTAGGGTTAGGTTTAGGGTTCCGGTTAGAGCTCATTTAGGGTTAGGGCTAGGGTTAGGGTTAGGGTTAGGGTTAGAGTTCGGTTAGGTTTAGAGTTAGGGTTAGGGTCAGGATTAGTGTTAGAATTTAGGTTTAGGGTTAGGGTTAGTGTTAGGGTTAGGGTCAGGGTTAGAGTGCATTGTGCATTTAGGGTTAATGTTAGGGTTAGGGTTAGAGCGCATTTTGGTTTCGGGTTAGGGTTAGGGTTAGGGTTAGATTGGATTTTGGGTTAGGGTTAGGGTTAGGGTTAGGGTTAGGGTTAGGGATAGGATTAGAGTGAGGATTAGTGTTAGAATTTACGTTTAGGGTTAGGGTTAGTGTGTTAGGGTTAGGGTCAGGGTTAGAGTGCATTTAGGGTTAGGGTTAGGGTTAGAGCGCATTTTGGGGTTAGGGTTAGGGTTAGGGTTAGGGTTAGGGTTAGATCGCATTTTGGGTTAAGGTTAGGGTTAGGGTTAGGGTTAGGTTTAGGGTTAGGGTTAGGGTTATGGTTAGGGTTAGGTTTAGCGTTAGGGTTAGGGTTAGTGTTAGGGTTAGGGTTAGTGTT
>NW_027325229.1:0-2500 GCF_028372415.1 Notamacropus eugenii | reverse complement strand
GGTTAGTGTTAGGGTTAGGGTTAGAGCGCATTTTGGTTTAGGGTTAGGGTTAGGGTTAGGGTTAGATTGGATTTTGGGTTAGGGTTAGGGTTAGGGTTAGGGTTAGGGTTAGGGATAGGGTTAGAGTGAGGATTAGTGTTAGAATTTACGTTTAGGGTTAGGGTTAGAGAGCATTTTGGGTTAGGGCTAGGGTTAGGGTTAGGGTTAGGGTTAGGGTTAGGGTTAGTGTTGGTGTTAGGGATAGGGTTACGGTTAGGGTTAGGGTTATAGTCAGGTTTAGATCTCATTTATGGTTAGGGTTAGGGTTAGGGTTAGGGTAAGGGTTGCGGTTAGGGTTAGGGTTAGGGTTAGGGTTAGAGTCAGGGTTAGAGCTCATTTAGGATTAGGGTTAGGGTTAGGGCACATTTAGGGTTAGGGTTAGAGTTAGGGTTAGGGTTAGGGTTAGCGCATTTAGGGCTAGGGTTAGGGTTAGGGTTAGGTTTAGGTTTATGGTTAGGGAGAGGGTTAGGGTTAGGGTTAACATTAGAGTGCATTTAGGGTTAAGGTTAGGTTTAGGATTGGTGTTTAGGGTTAGGGTTAGAGCGCATTTTGCGTTCGGGTCAGGGTTAGGGCAGGGGTTAGGGTTAGCGTTAGGGTTAGGGTTAGGGTTAGGGTTAGCGCATTTAGGGTGAGGGTTAGGCTTAGGGTTACTGTTAGGGTTAGGGTTAGGGTTAGGGATAGGGTTAGGGTCAGGATTAGTGTTAGAATTTAGGTTTAAGGTTAGGGTTAGTGTTAGGGTTAGGGTCAGGGTTAGAGTGCATTGTGCATTTAGGGTTAGGGTTAGGGTTAGGGTTAGGCCTAGGGTTAGGCGTAGCGTTATGGTTAGGGTTAGGGTTAGGGTTAGCATTAGAGTGCATTTAGGGTTAAGGTTAGGTTTAGGATTGGTTAGGGTTAGGGTTAGGGTTAGGGTTAGGGTTAGGGTTAGGCGTAGTGTTATGGTTAGGGTTAGGGTTAATGTTAGCATTAGAGTGCATTTAGGGTTAAGGTTAGGTTTAGGATTGGTGTTTAGGGTTAGGGTTAGAGCGCATTTTGGGTTAGGGTCAGGGTTAGGGTAGGGGTTAGGGTTAGCGTTAGGGTTAGGGTTAGGGTTAGGTTTAGGGATAGGGTTAGGGTTAGGATTAGTGTTAGAATTTAGGTTTAGCGTTAGGGTTAGTGTTAGGGTTAGGTTTAGGGTTAGTGCACATTTAGGGTTAAGGTTAGGGTTAGGGTTAGGGTTAGGGTTAGGGTTAGGGTTAGTTTTAGGGTTAGGGTTAGTGTTAGGGTTAGGTTTAGGGTTGGGGTTAGGGTTACGTTTAGGGTTAGGGGTAGAGCTCATTTAGGGTTAGGGTTCGGCTTAGTGTTAGGGTTAGGGTTATCGTTAGGGTTAGGGCTTAGTGTTAGGGTTAGGCTTAGAGCTCATTCAGGGTTAGGGTTTGAGTTGGGGTTAGGGTTAGGGTTAGCGTTACAGTGCATTTAGGGTTAGGCTTACGGTTCGGGTTAGGGTTAGAGTTAGGGTTAGGGCTAGAGCGCATTTAGGGTTGGCGTTAGGGCTTTGCGTTAGGGTTAGGGTTAAAGATAGGGTTAGGATTAGGGTTAGGGTTTGGGTTAGGGTTAGGATTAGGGTAAGGGTTAAGGTTAGGGTTAGGGTTAGGGTTAGGGTTAGGTTTAGGGTTAAGGTTAGGGTTATTGTTAGGGTTATGGTTAGGTTTAGGGTTAGCTTAGAGTTAGGGTTAGGGCTAGGTTTATGTTTAGGGTTAGCGTTAGGGTTAGCGTTAGGGTTAGGGTTAGGGTTAGGGTTAGAGTCAGGGTTAGAGCTCATTTAGGGTTAGGGTTAAGGTTAGGGTTAGGGGTAGGGTTAAGGTTAGTGCACCTTTAAGGTTAGGGTTAGGGTTAGGGTTAGGGTTAGCGCATTTAGTGTTAGGGTAAGGGCTAGGGTTAGGGTTAGGGTTAGTGTTCGGTTAGGTTTAGGGTTAGTTTTAGGATTTAGGATTACGGTTAGGGTTAGGGTTAGGGTTTAGGGTGAAGGTTAGTGTTAGGGTTAGGGTTAGGGATTAGGGTTAAGGTTAGTGTTAGTGTTGGGTTAGGTTTAGGTTTAGCGTTAGGGTTAGGGTTAGGGTTAGGGTTAGGGTTAGGGTTAGAGTTCGGTTAGGATTAGGGTTAGTGTTAGGATTCAGGGTTAGGGTTAGGGTTAGGGTGAGGGTTTAGGGTTAGAGTTACTGTTAGGGTTAGGGTTAGGTTTAGGGTTAGGGTTAGGGTTAGGGTTAGTGTTAGGGTTAGGGTTAAGGTTGGGGTTAGGGTTAGGGTTAGTTTTAGGGTTAGGGTTAGAGTCAGGGTTAGAGCTCATTTAGGATTAGGGTTACGTTTAGGGTTAGGGTTAGGGTTAGGGTTAGGGTTAGCGCATTTAGGGTTAGGGTTAGGGTTAGTGTTACGGATAGGGTTAGGATTAGGATTAGTGTTAGAATTCAGGTTTAGGGTTAGGGTT
>NW_027325228.1:0-71064 GCF_028372415.1 Notamacropus eugenii | reverse complement strand
GGTTAGAATAGGTGTTAAGGTTTGTGTTGGTAGAATCGAGGTTTAGGTTTAGGCTTAGGGTCAGGATTGCATTTTGGATCAGAATCGAGTGTATTTAGGCTTTGCGTTAGTGTTCAAATTGACGATTTAGTGTTAGGGTTTGAATCGAGCACATTAGGGTTAGAATTATGCTTAGAATTCAGTGCATTTAGGGTTAGCGTTAGGGTTAGGGTTAGGTTGAGGGTCAGGGTTAAAATCGAGAGCATTTAAGGATAGTGCTAGGGTTAGACTTAGGTTTAGCGTTCGCTTTCGTAGAATCGAGGGTTAGGCTTAAGGTTAGGCTTAGGGTTAGGGTTGGGTTAGAATCAGGCACATTTTTAGTGGTCTGCTTTTCGTCAGGGTATGGCTTAGAGTGCATTTAGGGGTAGGCGTAGGAGTAGGGTTAGTATTAGGGTTAAGGTTTGTCTTGGTAGAATCGAGGTTTAGGGTTAGGCTTAGGGTCAGGAATGGATTTTGGGTTAGAGTCGAGTGGATTTAGGGTTAGGGATAGTGTTGAAATTGACGATTTAGTGTTTGGTTAGAATCGAGCACATTTAGGGTTAGAGTTTTGGTTAGAATTCGTTAGGGTTAGCGTTAGTGTAAGGGGTAGGGGTAGGGTTAGAGTGCATTTAGGGGTAGGGGTAGGGGTAGGGTTAGGATTAGGGTTAGGGTTTGTGTTGGTAGAATCGAAGTTTAGGGTTAGGCGTAGGGTGAGGATTGCCTTTTGGGTTACAACTGAGTGCTTTTAGAGTTTGGGTTAGTGTTGAGATTGACGATTTAGTGTTAGACTTAGAATCGAGCACATTAGGGTTAGAGTTATGGTTAGAATCCACTATATTTAAGCTTAGGGTTTGGGTTAAGGTTATTAGGGTCAGGATTAGAATCGAGAGCATTTCAGGATATTGTTAGGATTAGAGTTAGGTTTAGGGTTAGGTTTCGTAGAATTGAGGGTTAGGGTTAGGGTTAGGGTTAGGGATAGAATCAAGCGCATTTTTAGCGTCAGGAGTTAGGTCAGGGTTAGGGTTAGAGTGCATATAGAGATAGGGATAGGAGTAGGGTTGGGATTAGGGTTAGGGTTTGTGTTGGTAGAATCGAGGTTTAGGGTTAGGCTTAGGGTCAGGATTGCCTTTTGGGTTACAGTCGAGTGCATTTAAGGTTTGGCTTAGTTTTGAGATCGACGATTTAGTGTTAGACTTAGAATCCAACACATTAGGGTTAGAGTTATGGTTAGAATCCACTATATTTAAGCTTAGGGTTAGGGTTAGAGTTATTAGGGTCAGGATTAGAATCGAGAGCATTTCAGGATAGTGTTAGGGTTAGAGTTAGGTTTAGGGTTAGGTTTCGTAGAATTGAGGGTTAGGGTTAGGGTTAGGGTTAGGGATAGAATCAAGCGCATTTTTAGTGTTAGGGTTTGGGCCAGCGTTAGGGTTAGAGTGCATGTAGAGGTAGGGATAGGAGTAGGGTTGGGATAAGGGTTAGGGTTTGTGTTGGTAGAATCGAGGTTTAGGGTTAGGCTTAGGGTCAGAGTTGCCTTTAGGGTTAGAGTCGAGTGCATTTAGGGTTAGGCTTAGTGTTGAGATTGACGATCTAGTGTTAGGGTTATAATCGAGCACATTAGGGTTAGAGTTATGGTTAGAATCCACTATATTTAAGCTTAGGGTTAGGGTTAGAGTTATTAGGGTCAGGATTAGAATCGAGAGCATTTAAGGATAGTGTTAGGGTTAGAGTTAGGTTTCGGGTTAGGTTTCGTAGAATTGAGGGTTAGGGTTAGGGTTAGGGTTAGGGTTAGGGATAGAATCAAGCGCATTTTTAGTGTTAGGGGTTGGGTCAGGGTTAGGGTTAGAGTGCATATAGAGGTAGGGATAGGAGTAGGGTTGGGATTAGGGTTAGGGTTTGTGTTGGTAGAATCGAGGTTTAGGGTTAGGCTTAGGGTCAGGAATGGATTTTGGGTTAGAGTCGAGTGGATTTAGGGTTAGGGATAGTGTTGAAATTGACGATTTAGTGTTTGGTTAGAATCGAGCACATTTAGGGTTAGAGTTTTGGTTAGAATTCGTTAGGGTTAGCGTTAGTGTAAGGGGTAGGGGTAGGGTTAGAGTGCATTTAGGGGTAGGGGTAGGGGTAGGGTTAGGATTAGGGTTAGGGTTTGTGTTGGTAGAATCGAAGTTTAGGGTTAGGCGTAGGGTGAGGATTGCCTTTTGGGTTACAACTGAGTGCATTTAGAGTTAGGGTTAGTGTTGAGATTGACGATTTAGTGTTAGACTTAGAATCGAGCACATTAGGGTTAGAGTTATGGTTAGAATCCACTATATTTAAGCTTAGGGTTTGGGTTAAGGTTATTAGGGTCAGGATTAGAATCGAGAGTATTTCAGATAGTGTTAGGATTAGAGTTAGGATTAGGGTTAGGTTTCGTAGAATTGAGGGTTAGGGTTAGGGTTAGGGTTAGGGATAGAATCAAGCGCATTTTTAGCGTCAGGAGTTAGGTCAGGGTTAGGGTTAGAGTGCATATAGAGATAGGGATAGGAGTAGGGTTGGGATTAGGGTTAGGGTTTGTGTTGGTAGAATCGAGGTTTAGGGTTAGGCTTAGGGTCAGGATTGCCTTTTGGGTTACAGTCGAGTGCATTTAGGGTTAGGCTTAGTGTTGAGATTGACGATTTAGTGTTAGGGTTATATTCGAGCACATTAGGGTTAGAGTTATGGTTAGAATCCAGTGCATTTAGGGTTAGCATTAGGGATAGGGTTTGGTTTATGTTTAGGGTGAGGGATAGAATCGAGTGCATTTAAGGATAGTGTTAGGGTTAGAGTTAGGTATAGGGTTAGCTTTCGTCGAATCGAGGGTCAGTGTTAGGGTGAGGGTTAGGGTTAGGATTAGGGTTAGAATCAGGAGCATTTTTAGCGTTAGGGTTGGAGTTAGGGTCAGGGTTGGAGTGCATTTAGGGGTAGGGGAGGAGTTGGGTTAGGATTAGGGTTAGGGTTTGTGTTGGTAGAATCGAGGTTTTGGGTTAGGCTTAGGGTCAGGAGAGCATTTTGGGTCATAATTCAGAGCATTTGGGCTTAGGGTTAGTGTTGAAATTGATGATTTAGTTATAGCGTTCGAATCAGGCACATTTAGGGATAGAGTTATGATTAGAATTCAGTGCATTTAGGGTTAGGGTTAGGGTTAGGTTTAGGGTCAGGTTTAGAATCGAGAGCATTTAAGGATAGTGCTAGGGTTACACTTAGGTTTAGGGTTAGCTTTCGTAGAATCGATGGTTAGGCTTAGGGTTAGGCTTAGGGTGAGGGTTAGGGTTAGAATCAAGCACAGTTTTAGTGTTAGCGTTAGGGTGAGGGTTAGGGTTAAAGTGCTTTTAGGGCTAGTGGATGGGATAGGGTTAGGATAGGTGTTAAGGTTTGTGTTGATAGAATCGAGGTTTAGGGTTAGGCTTAGGGTCAGGATTGCCTTTTGGGTTAGAATCGAGTGCATACAAGGTTAGGGTTAGTGTTGAGATTGACGATTTAGTGTTAGGGTTATAATCGAGCACATTAGAGTTAGAGTTATGATTAGAATCCAGTGCATTTAGGGTTAGGATTAGGGTTAGGGTTAGGGTTATGTTCAGGGTGAGGGTTAGAATCGAGTGCATTTAAGGATAGTGTTAGGGTTAGGGTTAGGTATAGGGGTAGCTTTCGTAGAATCGAGGGTCAGTGTTAGGGTGAGGGTTAATGTTAGGATTAGGGTTAGAATCAGGAGCATATTTAGCGTTAGGGTTGGTGTTGGTGTCAGGGTTTGAGTGCATTTAGGGGTAGGGGAGGAGTTGGGTTAGGATTCGGGTTAGGGTTTGTGTTGGTAGAATCGAGGTTTTGGGTTAGGCTTAGGGTCAGGAGAGCATTTTGGGTCATAATTCAGAGCATTTGGGCTTAGGGTTCGTGTTGAAATTGATGATTTAGTTATAGCGTTAGAATCAGGCACATTTAGGGATAGAGTTATGATTAGAATTCAGTGCATTTAGGGGTAGGGTTAGGGTTAGGGGTAGGTTTAGGGTCGGGGTTAGAATCGAGAACATTTAAGGATAGTGCTAGGGTTAGACTTAGGTTCAGGGTTAGCTTTCGTAGAATCGAGGGTTAGGCTTAGAGTTAGGCTTAGGGTGAGGGTTAGGGTTAGAATCAAGCACAGTTTTAGTGTTAGCGTTAGGGTGAGGGTTAGGGTTAAAGTGCTTTTAGGGCTAGTGGATGGGATAGGGTTAGAATAGGTGTTAAGGTTTGTGTTGGTAGAATCGAGGTTTAGGTTTAGGCTTAGGGTCAGGATTGCATTTTGGATCAGAATCGAGTGTATTTAGGCTTTGCGTTAGTGTTCAAATTGACGATTTAGTGTTAGGGTTTGAATCGAGCACATTTAGGGTTAGAATTATGCTTAGAATTCAGTGCATTTAGGGTTAGCGTTAGGGTTAGGGTTAGGTTGAGGGTCAGGGTTAAAATCGAGAGCATTTAAGGATAGTGCTAGGGTTAGACTTAGGTTTAGCGTTCGCTTTCGTAGAATCGAGGGTTAGGCTTAAGGTTAGGCTTAGGGTTAGGGTTGGGTTAGAATCAGGCACATTTTTAGTGGTCTGCTTTTCGTCAGGGTATGGCTTAGAGTGCATTTAGGGGTAGGCGTAGGAGTAGGGTTAGTATTAGGGTTAAGGTTTGTCTTGGTAGAATCGAGGTTTAGGGTTAGGCTTAGGGTCAGGAATGGATTTTGGGTTAGAGTCGAGTGGATTTAGGGTTAGGGATAGTGTTGAAATTGACGATTTAGTGTTTGGTTAGAATCGAGCACATTTAGGGTTAGAGTTTTGGTTAGAATTCGTTAGGGTTAGCGTTAGTGTAAGGGGTAGGGGTAGGGTTAGAGTGCATTTAGGGGTAGGGGTAGGGGTAGGGTTAGGATTAGGGTTAGGGTTTGTGTTGGTAGAATCGAAGTTTAGGGTTAGGCGTAGGGTGAGGATTGCCTTTTGGGTTACAACTGAGTGCTTTTAGAGTTTGGGTTAGTGTTGAGATTGACGATTTAGTGTTAGACTTAGAATCGAGCACATTAGGGTTAGAGTTATGGTTAGAATCCACTATATTTAAGCTTAGGGTTTGGGTTAAGGTTATTAGGGTCAGGATTAGAATCGAGAGCATTTCAGGATATTGTTAGTATTAGAGTTAGGTTTAGGGTTAGGTTTCGTAGAATTGAGGGTTAGGGTTAGGGTTAGGGTTAGGGATAGAATCAAGCGCATTTTTAGCGTCAGGAGTTAGGTCAGGGTTAGGGTTAGAGTGCATATAGAGATAGGGATAGGAGTAGGGTTGGGATTAGGGTTAGGGTTTGTGTTGGTAGAATCGAGGTTTAGGGTTAGGCTTAGGGTCAGGATTGCCTTTAGGGTTAGAGTCGAGTGCATTTAGGGTTAGGCTTAGTGTTGAGATTGACGATCTAGTGTTAGGGTTATAATCGAGCACATTAGGGTTAGAGTTATGGTTAGAATCCACTATATTTAAGCTTAGGGTTAGGGTTAGAGTTATTAGGGTCAGGATTAGAATCGAGAGCATTTCAGGATAGTGTTAGGGTTAGAGTTAGGTTTAGGGTTAGGTTTCGTAGAATTGAGTGTTAGGGTTAGGGTTAGGGTTAGGGTTAGGGTTAGGGATAGAATCAAGCGCATTTTTAGTGTTAGGGGTTGGGTCAGGGTTAGGGTTAGAGTGCATATAGAGGTAGGGATAGGAGTAGGGTTGGGATTAGGGTTAGGGTTTGTGTTGGTAGAATCGAGGTTTAGGGTTAGGCTTAGGGTCAGGAATGGATTTTGGGTTAGAGTCGAGTGGATTTAGGGTTAGGGATAGTGTTGAAATTGACGATTTAGTGTTTGGTTAGAATCGAGCACATTTAGGGTTAGAGTTTTGGTTAGAATTCGTTAGGGTTAGCGTTAGTGTAAGGGGTAGGGGTAGGGTTAGAGTGCATTTAGGGGTAGGGGTAGGGGTAGGGTTAGGATTAGGGTTAGGGTTTGTGTTGGTAGAATCGAAGTTTAGGGTTAGGCGTAGGGTGAGGATTGCCTTTTGGGTTACAACTGAGTGCATTTAGAGTTAGGGTTAGTGTTGAGATTGACGATTTAGTGTTAGACTTAGAATCGAGCACATTAGGGTTAGAGTTATGGTTAGAATCCACTATATTTAAGCTTAGGGTTTGGGTTAAGGTTATTAGGGTCAGGATTAGAATCGAGAGTATTTCAGGATAGTGTTAGGATTAGAGTTAGGATTAGGGTTAGGTTTCGTAGAATTGAGGGTTAGGTTAGGGTTAGGGTTAGGGATAGAATCAAGCGCATTTTTAGCGTCAGGAGTTAGGTCAGGGTTAGGGTTAGAGTGCATATAGAGATAGGGATAGGAGTAGGGTTGGGATTAGGGTTAGGGTTTGTGTTGGTAGAATCGAGGTTTAGGGTTAGGCTTAGGGTCAGGATTGCCTTTTGGGTTACAGTCGAGTGCATTTAGGGTTAGGCTTAGTGTTGAGATTGACGATTTAGTGTTAGGGTTATATTCGAGCACATTAGGGTTAGAGTTATGGTTAGAATCCAGTGCATTTAGGGTTAGCATTAGGGATAGGGTTTGGTTTATGTTTAGGGTGAGGGATAGAATCGAGTGCATTTAAGGATAGTGTTAGGGTTAGAGTTAGGTATAGGGTTAGCTTTCGTCGAATCGAGAGTCAGTGTTAGGGTGAGGGTTAGGGTTAGGATTAGGGTTAGAATCAGGAGCATTTTTAGCGTTAGGGTTGGAGTTAGGGTCAGGTTGGAGTGCATTTAGGGGTAGGGGAGGAGTTGGGTTAGGATTCGGGTTAGGGTTTGTGTTGGTAGAATCGAGGTTTTGGGTGAGGCTTAGGGTCAGGAGAGCATTTTGGGTCATAATTCAGAGCATTTGGGCTTAGGGTTAGTGTTGAAATTGATGATTTAGTTATAGCGTTCGAATCAGGCACATTTAGGGATAGAGTTATGATTAGAATTCAGTGCATTTAGGGTTAGGGTTAGGGTTAGGTTTAGGGTCAGGTTTAGAATCGAGAGCATTTAAGGATAGTGCTAGGGTTACACTTAGGTTTAGGGTTAGCTTTCGTAGAATCGAGGGTTAGGCTTAGGGTTAGGCTTAGGGTGAGGGTTAGGGTTAGAATGAAGCACAGTTTTAGTGTTAGCGTTAGGGTGAGGGTTAGGGTTAAAGTGCTTTTAGGGCTAGTGGATGGGATAGGGTTAGAATAGGTGTTAAGGTTTGTGTTGGTAGAATCGAGGTTTAGGTTTAGGCTTAGGGTCAGGATTGCATTTTGGATCAGAATCGAGTGTATTTAGGCTTTGCGTTAGTGTTCAAATTGACGATTTAGTGTTAGGGTTTGAATCGAGCACATTTAGGGTTAGAATTATGCTTAGAATTCAGTGCATTTAGGGTTAGCGTTAGGGTTAGGGTTAGGTTGAGGGTCAGGGTTAAAATCGAGAGCATTTAAGGATAGTGCTAGGGTTAGACTTAGGTTTAGCGTTCGCTTTCGTAGAATCGAGGGTTAGGCTTAAGGTTAGGCTTAGGGTTAGGGTTGGGTTAGAATCAGGCACATTTTTAGTGGTCTGCTTTTCGTCAGGGTATGGCTTAGAGTGCATTTAGGGGTAGGCGTAGGAGTAGGGTTAGTATTAGGGTTAAGGTTTGTCTTGGTAGAATCGAGGTTTAGGGTTAGGCTTAGGGTCAGGAATGGATTTTGGGTTAGAGTCGAGTGGATTTAGGGTTAGGGATAGTGTTGAAATTGACGATTTAGTGTTTGGTTAGAATCGAGCACATTTAGGGTTAGAGTTTTGGTTAGAATTCGTTAGGGTTAGCGTTAGTGTAAGGGGTAGGGGTAGGGTTAGAGTGCATTTAGGGGTAGGGGTAGGGGTAGGGTTAGGATTAGGGTTAGGGTTTGTGTTGGTAGAATCGAAGTTTAGGGTTAGGCGTAGGGTGAGGATTGCCTTTTGGGTTACAACTGAGTGCTTTTAGAGTTTGGGTTAGTGTTGAGATTGACGATTTAGTGTTAGATTTAGAATCGAGCACATTAGGGTTAGAGTTATGGTTAGAATCCACTATATTTAAGCTTAGGGTTTGGGTTAAGGTTATTAGGGTCAGGATTAGAATCGAGAGCATTTCAGGATATTGTTAGGATTAGAGTTAGGTTTAGGGTTAGGTTTCGTAGAATTGAGGGCTAGGGTTAGGGTTAGGGTTAGGGATAGAATCAAGCGCATTTTTAGCGTCAGGAGTTAGGTCAGGGTTAGGGTTAGAGTGCATATAGAGATAGGGATAGGAGTAGGGTTGGGATTAGGGTTAGGGTTTGTGTTGGTAGAATCGAGGTTTAGGGTTAGGCTTAGGGTCAGGATTGCCTTTTGGGTTACAGTCGAGTGCATTAAGGTTTGCCTTAGTTTTGAGATCGACGATTTAGTGTTAGACTTAGAATCCAACACATTAGGGTTAGAGTTATGGTTAGAATCCACTATATTTAAGCTTAGGGTTAGGGTTAGAATTATTAGGGTCAGGATTAGAATCGAGAGCATTTAAGGATAGTGTTAGGGTTAGAGTTAGGTTTAGGGTTAGGTTTCGTAGAATTGAGGGTTAGGGTTAGGGTTAGGGTTAGGGATAGAATTAAGCGCATTTTTAGTGTTACGGGTTGGGTCAGGGTTAGGGTTAGAGTGCATATAGAGGTAGGGATAGGAGTAGGGTTGGGATTAGGGTTAGGGTTTGTGTTGTAGAATCGAGGTTTAGGGTTAGCCTTAGGGTCAGGATTGCCTTTTGGGTTAGAGTAGAGTGCATTTAGGGTGAGGCTTATTGTTGAGAATGACGATTTAGTGTTAGGGTTATAATCGAGCACATTAGGGTTAGAGTTATGGTTAGAATCCAGTGCATTTAGGGTTAGCATTAGGGATAGGGCTAGGTTTATGTTTAGGGTGAGGGTTAGAATCGAGTGCATTTAAGGATAGTTTTAGGGTTAGAGTTAGGTGTAGGATTACCTTTCATAGAATCGAGGGTCAGTGTTAGGGTGAGGCTTAGGGTTAGGATTAGGGTTGGAGTCAGGAGCATTTTTAGCGTTAGGGTTGGGGTTAGGGTCAGGGTTTGAGTGCATTTAGGAGTAGGGGAGGAGTTGGGTTAGGATTAGGGTTAGGGTTTGTGTTGGTAGAATCGAGGTTTTGGGTTAGGCTTAGGGTCAGGAGAGCATTTTGGGTCATAATTCAGAGCATTTGGGCTTAGGGTTAGTGTTGAAAGTGATGATTTCCTTATAGCGTTCGAATCAGGCACATTTAGGGATAGAGTTATGATTTGAATTCAGTGCATTTAGGGTTAGGGTTAGGGTTAGGTTTAGGGTCAGGATTAGAATCGAGAGCATTAAGGATAGTGCTAGGGTTAGAGTTAGGTTTAGGGTTAGGTTTCGTAGAATTGAGGGTTAGGGTTAGGGTTAGGGTTAGGTTAGGTATAGAATCAAGCGCATTTTTAGTGTTAGGGGTTGGGTCAGGGTTAGGGTTAGAGTGCATATAGAGGTAGGGATAGGAGTAGGGTTGGGATTAGGGTTAGGGTTTGTGTTGGTAGAATCGAGGTTTTGGGGTTAGGCTTAGGGTCAGGAGAGCATTTTGGGTCATAATTCAGAGCATTTGGGCTTAGGGTTAGTGTTGAAATTGATGATTTCGTTATAGCATTCGAATCAGGCACATTTAGGGATAGAGTTATGATTAGAATTCAGTGCATTTAGGGTTAGGGTTAGGGTTAGGGTTATTGTTAGGTTGAGGGTCAGGGTTAGAATCGAGAGCATTAAGGGTAGTGCTAGGGTTAGAGTAAGGTTTAGGGTTAGCTTTCGTAGAATCGAGGGTTAGACTTAGGGATAGGCTTAGGGTGAGTGTTAGGGTTAGAATCAAGCACAGTTTTAGTGTTAGCGTTAGGGTGAGGGTTAGGGTTAAAGTGCTTTTAGGGGTAGTGGAAGGGGTAGGGTTAGGATTAGGGTTAAGGTTTGTGTTGGTAGTATCGAGGTTTAGGTTTAGGCTTAGGGTCAAGATTGCATTTTGGGATCTGAATCGAGTGTAGTTAGGCTTTGCGTTAGTGTTCAAATTGACGATTTAGTGTTAGGGTTTGAATCGAGCACATTTAGGGTTAGAGTTATGGTTAGAATTCAGTGCATTTAGGGTTAGGGTTAAGGTAAGTGTTAGGGTTAGGTTTAGGGTCAGGGTTAAAATCGAGAGCATTTAAGGATAGTGCTAGGGTTAGACTTAGGTTTAGCGTTCGCTTTCGTAGCATCGAGGGTTAGGCTTAAGGTTAGCCTTAGGCTCAGTGTTCGGGTTTAGAATCAGGCGCATTTTTAGTGTTCTGGTTTTTGTTAGGGTACGCCTTAGAGTGCATTTAGGGGTAGGGGTAGGAGTAGGGTGAGGATTAGGGTTAAGGTTTGTGTTGGTAGAATCGAGGTTTAGGGTTAGGCTTAGGGTCAGGAATAGCTTTTGGGTTAGAGTCGAGTGCATTTAGGGTTAGGGATAGTGTTGAAATTGACGATTTAGTGTTTGGGTTAGAATCGAGCACATTTAGGGTTAGAGTTCTGGTTAGAATTCGTTAGGGTTAGGGTTAGTGTAAGGGGTAGGGGTAGGGTTAGAGTGCATTTAGGGGTAGGGGTAGGGGTAGGGTTAGGATTAGGGTTATGGTTTTGTGTTGGTAGAATCGAAGTTTAGGGTTAGGCTTAGGGTCAGGATTGCTTTTTGGGTTAGAGTCGAGTGCATTTAGGGTTAGGCTTAGTGTTGAGATTGACGATTTAGTGTTAGGGTTATAATCGAGCACATTAGGGTTAGAGTTATGGTTAGAATCCACTGCATTTAGGGTTAGGATTAGGGATAGGGTTAGCTTTATGTTTAGAGTGAGGGTTAGAATCGAGTGCATTTAAGGATAGTGTTAGGGTTAGAGTTAGGTATAGGGTTAGCTTTCGTAGAATCGATGGTTAGTGTTAGGGTTAGGGTTAGGGGTAGGATTAGCGTTAGAATCAAGCGCATTTTTAGTGTTAGGATTGGGGTTAGAGTTAGGGTTGGAGTGCATTTAGGGGTAGGGGAGAAGTTGGGTTAGGATTAGGGTTAGGGTTTGTGTTGGTAGAATCGAGGTTTTGGGTTAGGCTTAGGGTCAGGAGAGCATTTTGGGTCATAATTCAGAGCATTTGGGCTTAGGGTTAGTTTTGCAATTGATGATTTCGTTATAGCGTTCGATTCAGGCACATTTAGGGATAGAGTTATGATTAGAATTCAGTGCATTTAGGGTTAGGGTTAGGGTTAGGGTTATTGTTAGGTTTAGGGTCAGGGTTAGAATCGAGAGCTTTAAGGGTAGTGCTAGGGTTAGAGTTAGGTTTAGGGTTAGCTTTCGTAGAATCGAGGGTTAGACTTAGGCTTAGGCTTAGGGTGAGTGTTAGGGTTAGAATCAAGCACAGTTTTAGTGTTAGCGTTAGGGTGAGGGTTAGGGTTAAAGTGCTTTTAGGGCTAGTGGAAGGGATAGGGTTAGGATTAGGGTTAAGGTTTGTGTTGGTAGAATCGAGGTTTAGATTTAGGCTTAGGGTCAAGATTGCATTTTGGATCAGAATCGAGTGTAGTTAGGCTTTGCGTTAGTGTTCAAATTGACGATTTAGTGTTAGGGTTTGAATCGAGCACATTTAGGGTTAGAGTTATGGTTAGAATTCAGTGCATTTAGGGTTAGGGTTAAGGTTAGTGTTAGGGTTAGGTTTAGGGTCAGGGTTAAAATCGAGAGCATTTAAGGATAGTGCTAGGGTTAGACTTAGGTTAAGCGTTCGCTTTCGTAGCATCGAGGGTTAGGCTTAAGGTTAGGCTTAGGCATAGTGTTCGGGTTAGAATCAGGCGCATTTTTAGTGTTCTGGTTTTCGTTAGGGTACGGCTTAGAGTGTATTTAGGGGTAGGGGTAGGAGTAGGGTGAGGATTAGGGTTAAGGTTTGTGTTGGTAGAATCGAGGTTTAGGGTTAGGCTTAGGGTCAGGAATAGCTTTTGGGTTAGAGTCGAGTGCATTTAGGGTTAGGGATAGTGTTGAAATTGACGATTTAGTGTTTGGGTTAGAATCGAGCACATTTAGGGTTAGAGTTTTGGTTAGAATTCGTTAGGGTTAGGGTTAGTGTAAGGGGTAGGGGTAGGGTTAGAGTGCATTTAGGGTAGGGGTAGGGTAGGGTTAGGATTAGGGTTAGGGTTTGTGTTGGTAGAATCGAAGTTTAGGGTTAGGCGTTGCGTAAGGTTTGCCTTTTGGGATACAACAGAGTGCATTGGAGTTAGGGTTAGTGTTGAGATTGACGACGATTTAGTGTTAGACTTAGAATCGAGCACATTAGGGTTAGAGTTATGGTTAGAATCCACTATATTTAAGCTTAGGGTTAGGGTTAGGGTTATTAGGGTCAGGATTAGAATCGAGAGCATTTAAGGATAGTGTTAGGGTTAGAGTTAGGTTTAGGGTTAGGTTTCGTAGAATTGAGGGTTAGGGTTAGGGTTAGGGTTAGGGATAGAATTAAGCGCATTTTTAGTGTTACGGGTTGGGTCAGGGTTAGGGTTAGAGTGCATATAGAGGTAGGGATAGGAGTAGGGTTGGGATTAGGGTTAGGGTTTGTGTTGTAGAATCGAGGTTTAGGGTTAGCCTTAGGGTCAGGATTGCCTTTTGGGTTAGAGTAGAGTGCATTTAGGGTGAGGCTTATTGTTGAGAATGACGATTTAGTGTTAGGGTTATAATCGAGCACATTAGGGTTAGAGTTATGGTTAGAATCCAGTGCATTTAGGGTTAGCATTAGGGATAGGGCTAGGTTTATGTTTAGGGTGAGGGTTAGAATCGAGTGCATTTAAGGATAGTTTTAGGGTTAGAGTTAGGTGTAGGATTACCTTTCATAGAATCGAGGGTCAGTGTTAGGGTGAGGCTTAGGGTTAGGATTAGGGTTGGAGTCAGGAGCATTTTTAGCGTTAGGGTTGGGGTTAGGGTCAGGGTTTGAGTGCATTTAGGAGTAGGGGAGGAGTTGGGTTAGGATTAGGGTTAGGGTTTGTGTTGGTAGAATCGAGGTTTTGGGTTAGGCTTAGGGTCAGGAGAGCATTTTGGGTCATAATTCAGAGCATTTGGGCTTAGGGTTAGTGTTGAAAGTGATGATTTCCTTATAGCGTTCGAATCAGGCACATTTAGGGATAGAGTTATGATTTGAATTCAGTGCATTTAGGGTTAGGGTTAGGGTTAGGTTTAGAGTCAGGATTAGAATCGAGAGCATTAAGGATAGTGCTAGGGTTAGAGTTAGGTTTAGGGTTAGGTTTCGTAGAATTGAGGGTTAGGGTTAGGGTTAGGGTTAGGGTTAGGTATAGAATCAAGCGCATTTTTAGTGTTAGGGGTTGGGTCAGGGTTAGGGTTAGAGTGCATATAGAGGTAGGGATAGGAGTAGGGTTGGGATTAGGGTTAGGGTTTGTGTTGGTAGAATCGAGGTTTTGGGTTAGGCTTAGGGTCAGGAGAGCATTTTGGGTCATAATTCAGAGCATTTGGGCTTAGGGTTAGTGTTGAAATTGATGATTTCGTTATAGCATTCGAATCAGGCACATTTAGGGATAGAGTTATGATTAGAATTCAGTGCATTTAGGGTTAGGGTTAGGGTTAGGGTTATTGTTAGGTTGAGGGTCAGGGTTAGAATCGAGAGCATTAAGGGTAGTGCTAGGGTTAGAGTAAGGTTTAGGGTTAGCTTTCGCAGAATCGAGGGTTAGACTTAGGGATAGGCTTAGGGTGAGTGTTAGGGTTAGAATCAAGCACAGTTTTAGTGTTAGCGTTAGGGTGAGGGTTAGGGTTAAAGTGCTTTTAGGGGTAGTGGAAGGGGTAGGGTTAGGATTAGGGTTAAGGCTTGTGTTGGTAGTATCGAGGTTTAGGTTTAGGCTTAGGGTCAAGATTGCATTTTGGATCAGAATCGAGTGTAGTTAGGCTTTGCTTTAGTGTTCAAATTGACGATTTAGTGTTAGGGTTTGAATCGAGCACATTTAGGGTTAGAGTTATGGTTAGAATTCAGTGCATTTAGGGTTAGGGTTAAGGTAAGTGTTAGGGTTAGGTTTAGGGTCAGGGTTAAAATCGAGAGCATTTAAGGATAGTGCTAGGGTTAGACTTAGGTTTAGCGTTCGCTTTCGTAGCATCGAGGGTTAGGCTTAAGGTTAGGCTTAGGCATAGTGTTCGGGTTAGAATCAGGCGCATTTTTAGTGTTCTGGTTTTCGTTAGGGTACGGCTTAGAGTGCATTTAGGGGTAGGGGTAGGAGTAGGGTGAGGATTAGGGTTAAGGTTTGTGTTGGTAGAATCGAGGTTTAGGGTTAGGCTTAGGGTCAGGAATGGCTTTTGGGTTAGAGTCGAGTGCATTTAGGGTTAGGGATAGTGTTGAAATTGACGATTTAGTGTTTGGGTTAGAATCGAGCACATTTAGGGTTAGAGTTCTGGTTAGAATTCGTTAGGGTTAGGGTTAGTGTAAGGGGTAGGGGTAGGGTTAGAGTGCATTTAGGGGTAGGGGTAGGGGTAGGGTTAGGATTAGGGTTATGGTTTGTGTTGGTAGAATCGAAGTTTAGGGTTAGGCTTAGGGTCAGGATTGCTTTTTGGGTTAGAGTCGAGTGCATTTAGGGTTAGGCTTAGTGTTGAGATTGACGATTTAGTATTAGGGTTATAATCGAGCACATTAGGGTTAGAGTTATGGTTAGAATCCACTGCATTTAGGGTTAGGATTAGGGATAGGGTTAGCTTTATGTTTAGGGTGAGGGTTAGAATCGAGTGCATTTAAGGATAGTGTTAGGGTTAGAGTTAGGTATAGGGTTAGCTTTCGTAGAATCGATGGTTAGTGTTAGGGTTAGGGTTAGGGGTAGGATTAGCGTTAGAATCAAGCGCATTTTTAGTGTTAGGATTGGGGTTAGAGTTAGGGTTGGAGTGCATTTAGGGGTAGGGAAGGAGTTGGGTTAGGATTAGTGTTAGGGTTTGTGTTGGTAGAATCGAGGTTTTGGGTTAGGCTTAGGGTCAGGAGAGCATTTTGGGTCATAATTCAGAGCATTTGGGCTTAGGGTTAGTGTTGCAGTTGATGATTTCGTTATAGCGTTCGAATCAGGCACATTTAGGGATAGAGTTATGATTAGAATTCAGTGCATTTAGGGTTAGGGTTAGGGTTAGGGTTATTGTTAGGTTTAGGGTCAGGGTTAGAATCGAGAGCTTTAAAGGTAGTGCTAGGGTTAGAGTTAGGTTTAGGGTTAGCTTTCGTAGAATCGAAGGTTAGACTTAAGCTTAGGCTTAGGGTGAGTGTTAGGGTTAGAATCAAGCACAGTTTTAGTGTTAGCGTTAGGGTGAGGGTTAGGGTTAAAGTGCTTTTAGGGCTAGTGGAAGGGGTAGGGTTAGGATTAGGGTTAAGGTTTGTGTTGGTAGAATCGAGGTTTAGATTTAGGCTTAGGGTCAAGATTGCATTTTGGATCAGAATCGAGTGTATTTAGGCTTTGGGTTAGTGTTCAAATTGACGATTTAGTGTTAGGGTTTGAATCGAGCACATTTAGGGTTAGAGTTATGGTTAGAATTCAGTGCATTTAGGGTTAGGGTTAAGGTTAGTGTTAGGGTTAGGTTTAGGGTCAGGGTTAAAATCGAGAGCATTTAAGGATAGTGCTAGGGTTAGACTTAGGTTTAGCGTTCGCTTTCGTAGCATCGAGGGTTAGGCTTAAGGTTAGGCTTAGGCATAGTGTTCGGGTTAGAATCAGGCGCATTTTTAGTGTTCTGGTTTTCGTTAGGGTACGGCTTAGAGTGCATTTAGGGGTAGGGGTAGGAGTAGGGTGAGGATTAGGGTTAAGGTTTGTGTTGGTAGAATCGAGGTTAGGGTTAGGCTTAGGGTCAGGAATAGCTTTTGGGTTAGAGTCGAGTGCATTTAGGGTTAGGGATAGTGTTGAAATTGACGATTTAGTGTTTGGGTTAGAATCGAGCACATTTAGGGTTAGAGTTTTGGTTAGAATTCGTTAGGGTTAGGGTTAGTGTAAGGGTAGGGGTAGGGTTAGAGTGCATTTAGGGGTAGGGGTAGGGTTAGGATTAGGGTTAGGGTTTGTGTTGGTAGAATCGAAGTTTAGGGTTAGGCGTTGCGTAAGGATTGCCTTTTGGGTTACAACAGAGTGCATTTGGAGTTAGGGTTAGTGTTGAGATTGACGATTTAGTGTTAGACTTAGAATCGAGCACATTAGGGTTAGAGTTATGGTTAGAATCCACTATATTTAAGCTTAGGGTTAGGGTTAGGGTTATTAGGGTCAGGATTAGAATCGAGAGCATTTAAGGATAGTGTTAGGGTTAGAGTTAGGTTTAGGGTTAGGTTTCGTAGAATTGAGGGTTAGGGTTAGGGTTAGGGTTAGGGATAGAATTAAGCGCATTTTTAGTGTTACGGGTTGGGTCAGGGTTAGGGTTAGAGTGCATATAGAGGTAGGGATAGGAGTAGGGTTGGGATTAGGGTTAGGGTTTGTGTTGTAGAATCGAGGTTTAGGGTTAGCCTTAGGGTCAGGATTGCCTTTTGGGTTAGAGTAGAGTGCATTTAGGGTGAGGCTTATTGTTGAGAATGACGATTTAGTGTTAGGGTTATAATCGAGCACATTAGGGTTAGAGTTATGGTTAGAATCCAGTGCATTTAGGGTTAGCATTAGGGATAGGGCTAGGTTTATGTTTAGGGTGAGGGTTAGAATCGAGTGCATTTAAGGATAGTTTTAGGGTTAGAGTTAGGTGTAGGATTACCTTTCATAGAATCGAGGGTCAGTGTTAGGGTGAGGCTTAGGGTTAGGATTAGGGTTGGAGTCAGGAGCATTTTTAGCGTTAGGGTTGGGGTTAGGGTCAGGGTTTGAGTGCATTTAGGAGTAGGGGAGGAGTTGGGTTAGGATTAGGGTTAGGGTTTGTGTTGGTAGAATCGAGGTTTTGGGTTAGGCTTAGGGTCAGGAGAGCATTTTGGGTCATAATTCAGAGCATTTGGGCTTAGGGTTAGTGTTGAAAGTGATGATTTCCTTATAGCGTTCGAATCAGGCACATTTAGGGATAGAGTTATGATTTGAATTCAGTGCATTTAGGGTTAGGGTTAGGGTTAGGTTAGAGTCAGGATTAGAATCGAGAGCATTAAGGATAGTGCTAGGGTTAGAGTTAGGTTTAGGGTTAGGTTTCGTAGAATTGAGGGTTAGGGTTAGGGTTAGGTATAGAATCAAGCGCATTTTTAGTGTTAGGGGTTGGGTCAGGGTTAGGGTTAGAGTGCATATAGAGGTAGGGATAGGAGTAGGGTTGGGATTAGGGTTAGGGTTTGTGTTGTAGAATCGAGGTTTTGGGTTAGGCTTAGGGTCAGGAGAGCATTTTGGGTCATAATTCAGAGCATTTGGGCTTAGGGTTAGTGTTGAAATTGATGATTTCGTTATAGCATTCGAATCAGGCACATTTAGGGATAGAGTTATGATTAGAATTCAGTGCATTTAGGGTTAGGGTTAGGGTTATTGTTAGGTTGAGGGTCAGGGTTAGAATCGAGAGCATTAAGGGTAGTGCTAGGGTTAGAGTAAGGTTTAGGGTTAGCTTCGTAGAATCGAGGGTTAGACTTAGGGATAGGCTTAGGGTGAGTGTTAGGGTTAGAATCAAGCACAGTTTTAGTGTTAGCGTTAGGGTGAGGGTTAGGGTTAAAGTGCTTTTAGGGGTAGTGGAAGGGGTAGGGTTAGGATTAGGGTTAAGGCTTGTGTTGGTAGTATCGAGGTTTAGGTTTAGGCTTAGGGTCAAGATTGCATTTTGGATCAGAATCGAGTGTAGTTAGGCTTTGCGTTAGTGTTCAAATTGACGATTTAGTGTTAGGGTTTGAATCGAGCACATTTAGGGTTAGAGTTATGGTTAGAATTCAGTGCATTTAGGGTTAGGGTTAAGGTAAGTGTTAGGGTTAGGTTTAGGGTCAGGGTTAAAATCGAGAGCATTTAAGGATAGTGCTAGGGTTAGACTTAGGTTTAGCGTTCGCTTTCGTAGCATCGAGGGTTAGGCTTAAGGTTAGGCTTAGGCATAGTGTTCGGGTTAGAATCAGGCGCATTTTTAGTGTTCTGGTTTTCGTTAGGGTACGGCTTAGAGTGCATTTAGGGGTAGGGGTAGGAGTAGGGTGAGGATTAGGGTTAAGGTTTGTGTTGGTAGAATCGAGGTTTAGGGTTAGGCTTAGGGTCAGAATAGCTTTTGGGTTAGAGTCGAGTGCATTTAGGGTTAGGGATAGTGTTGAAATTGACGATTTAGTGTTTGGGTTAGAATCGAGCACATTTAGGGTTAGAGTTTTGGTTAGAATTCGTTAGGGTTAGGGTTAGTGTAAGGGGTAGAGGTAGGGTTAGAGTGCATTTAGGGGTAGGGGTAGGGGTAGGGTTAGGATTAGGGTTAGGGTTTGTGTTGGTAGAATCGAAGTTTAGGGTTAGGTAGGCGTTGCGTAAGGATTGCCTTTTGGGTTACAACAGAGTGCATTTGGAGTTAGGGTTAGTGTTGTGATTGACGATTTAGTGTTAGACTTAGAATCGAGCACATTAGGGTTAGAGTTATGGTTAGAATCCACTATATTTAAGCTTAGGGTTAGGGTTAGGGTTATTAGGGTCAGGATTAGAATCGAGAGCATTTAAGGATAGTGTTAGGGTTAGAGTTAGGTTTAGGGTTAGGTTTCGTAGAATTGAGGGTTAGGGTTAGGGTTAGGGTTAGGGTTAGGTATAGAATCAAGCGCATTTTTAGTGTTACGGGTTGGGTCAGGGTTAGGGTTAGAGTGCATATAGAGGTAGGGATAGGAGTAGGGTTGGGATTAGGGTTAGGGTTTGTGTTGTAGAATCGAGGTTTAGGGTTAGCCTTAGGGTCAGGATTGCCTTTTGGGTTAGAGTAGAGTGCATTTAGGGTGAGGCTTATTGTTGAGAATGACGATTTAGTGTTAGGGTTATAATCGAGCACATTAGGGTTAGAGTTATGGTTAGAATCCAGTGCATTTAGGGTTAGCATTAGGGATAGGGCTAGGTTTATGTTTAGGGTGAGGGTTAGAATCGAGTGCATTTAAGGATAGTTTTAGGGTTAGAGTTAGGTGTAGGATTACCTTTCATAGAATCGAGGGTCAGTGTTAGGGTGAGGCTTAGGGTTAGGATTAGGGTTGGAGTCAGGAGCATTTTTAGCGTTAGGGTTGGGGTTAGGGTCAGGGTTTGAGTGCATTTAGGAGTAGGGGAGGAGTTGGGTTAGGATTAGGGTTAGGGTTTGTGTTGGTAGAATCGAGGTTTTGGGTTAGGCTTAGGGTCAGGAGAGCATTTTGGGTCATAATTCAGAGCATTTGGGCTTAGGGTTAGTGTTGAAAGTGATGATTTCCTTATAGCGTTCGAATCAGGCACATTTAGGGATAGAGTTATGATTTGAATTCAGTGCATTTAGGGTTAGGGTTAGGGTTAGGTTTAGAGTCAGGATTAGAATCGAGAGCATTAAGGATAGTGCTAGGGTTAGAGTTAGGTTTAGGGTTAGGTTTCGTAGAATTGAGGGTTAGGGTTAGGGTTAGGTATAGAATCAAGCGCATTTTTAGTGTTAGGGGTTGGGTCAGGGTTAGGGTTAGAGTGCATATAGAGGTAGGGATAGGAGTAGGGTTGGGATTAGGGTTAGGGTTTGTGTTGGTAGAATCGAGGTTTTGGGTTAGGCTTAGGGTCAGGAGAGCATTTTGGGTCATAATTCAGACCATTTGGGCTTAGGGTTAGTGTTGAAATTGATGATTTCGTTATAGCATTCGAATCAGGCACATTTAGGGATAGAGTTATGATTAGAATTCAGTGCATTTAGGGTTAGGGTTAGGGTTAGGGTTATTGTTAGGTTGAGGGTCAGGGTTAGAATCGAGAGCATTAAGGGTAGTGCTAGGGTTAGAGTAAGGTTTAGGGTTAGCTTTCGTAGAATCGAGGGTTAGACTTAGGGATAGGCTTAGGGTGAGTGTTAGGGTTAGAATCAAGCACAGTTTTAGTGTTAGCGTTAGGGTGAGGGTTAGGGTTAAAGTGCTTTTAGGGGTAGTGGAAGGGGTAGGGTTAGGATTAGGGTTAAGGTTTGTGTTGGTAGTATCGAGGTTTAGGTTTAGGCTTAGGGTCAAGATTGCATTTTGGATCTGAATCGAGTGTAGTTAGGCTTTGCGTTAGTGTTCAAATTGACGATTTAGTGTTAGGGTTTGAATCGAGCACATTTAGGGTTAGAGTTATGGTTAGAATTCAGTGCATTTAGGGTTAGGGTTAAGGTAAGTGTTAGGGTTAGGTTTAGGGTCAGGGTTAAAATCTAGAGCATTTAAGGATAGTGCTAGGGTTAGACTTAGGTTTAGCGTTCGCTTTCGTAGCATCGAGGGTTAGGCTTAAGGTTAGGCTTAGGCTCAGTGTTCGGGTTAGAATCAGGTGCATTTTTAGTGTTCTGGTTTTTGTTAGGGTACGGCTTAGAGTGCATTTAGGGGTAGGGGTAGGAGTAGGGTGAGGATTAGGGTTAAGGTTTGTGTTGGTAGAATCGAGGTTTAGGGTTAGGCTTAGGGTCAGGAATGGCTTTTGGGTTAGAGTCGAGTGCATTTAGGGTTAGGGATAGTGTTGAAATTGACGATTTAGTGTTTGGGTTAGAATCGAGCACATTTAGGGTTAGAGTTCTGGTTAGAATTCGTTAGGGTTAGGGTTAGTGTAAGGGGTAGGGGTAGGGTTAGAGTGCATTTAGGGGTAGGGGTAGGGGTAGGGTTAGGATTAGGGTTATGGTTTGTGTTGGTAGAATCGAAGTTTAGGGTTAGGCTTAGGGTCAGGATTGCTTTTTGGGTTAGAGTCGAGTGCATTTAGGGTTAGGCTTAGTGTTGAGATTGACGATTTAGTGTTAGGGTTATAATCGAGCACATTAGGGTTAGAGTTATGGTTAGAATCCACTGCATTTAGGGTTAGGATTAGGGATAGGGTTAGCTTTATGTTTAGGGTGAGGGTTAGAATCGAGTGCATTTAAGGATAGTGTTAGGGTTAGAGTTAGGTATAGGGTTAGCTTTCGTAGAATCGATGGTTAGTGTTAGGGTTAGGGTTAGGGGTAGGATTAGCGTTAGAATCAAGCGCATTTTTAGTGTTAGGATTGGGGTTAGAGTTAGGGTTGGAGTGCATTTAGGGGTAGGGGAGGAGTTGGGTTAGGATTAGGCTTAGGGTTTGTGTTGGTAGAATCGAGGTTTTGGGTTAGGCTTAGGGTCAGGAGAGCATTTTGGGTCATAATTCAGAGCATTTGGGCTTAGGGTTAGTGTTGCAATTGATGATTTCGTTATAGCGTTCGAATCAGGCACATTTAGGGATAGAGTTATGATTAGAATTCAGTGCATTTAGGGTTAGGGTTAGGGTTATTGTTAGGTTTAGGGTCAGGGTTAGAATCGAGAGCTTTAAGGGTAGTGCTAGGGTTAGAGTTAGGTTTAGGGTTAGCTTTCGTAGAATCGAGGGTTAGACTTAGGCTTAGGCTTAGGGTGAGTGTTAGGGTTAGAATCAAGCACAGTTTTAGTGTTAGCGTTAGGGTGAGGGTTAGGGTTAAAGTGCTTTTAGGGGTAGTGGAAGGGGTAGGGTTAGGATTAGGGTTAAGGTTTGTGTTGGTAGAATCTAGGTTTAGATTTAGGCTTAGGGTCAAGATTGCATTTTGGATCAGAATCGAGTGTAGTTAGGCTTTGCGTTAGTGTTCAAATTGACGATTTAGTGTTAGGGTTTGAATCGAGCACATTTAGGGTTAGAGTTATGGTTAGAATTCAGTGCATTTAGGGTTAGGGTTAAGGTTAGTGTTAGGGTTAGGTTTAGGGTCAGGGTTAAAATCGAGAGCATTTAAGGATAGTGCTAGGGTTAGACTTAGGTTTAGCGTTCGCTTTCGTAGCATCGAGGGTTAGGCTTAAGGTTAGGCTTAGGCATAGTGTTCGGGTTAGAATCAGGCGCATTTTTAGTGTTCTGGTTTTCGTTAGGGTACGGCTTAGAGTGCATTTAGGGGTAGGGGTAGGAGTAGGGTGAGGATTAGGGTTAAGGTTTGTGTTGGTAGAATCGAGGTTTAGGGTTAGGCTTAGGGTCAGGAATAGCTTTTGGGTTAGAGTCGAGTGCATTTAGGGTTAGGGATAGTGTTGAAATTGACGATTTAGTGTTTGGGTTAGAATCGAGCACATTTAGGGTTAGAGTTTTGGTTAGAATTCGTTAGGGTTAGGGTTAGTGTAAGGGGTAGGGGTAGGGTTAGAGTGCATTTAGGGGTAGGGGTAGGGGTAGGGTTAGGATTAGGGTTAGTGTTTGTGTTGGTAGAATCGAAGTTTAGGGTTAGGCGTTGCGTAAGGATTGCCTTTTGTGTTACAACAGAGTGCATTTGGAGTTAGGGTTAGTGTTGAGATTGACGATTTAGTGTTAGACTTAGAATCGAGCACATTAGGGTTAGAGTTATGGTTAGAATCCACTATATTTAAGCTTAAGGTTAGGGTTAGGGTTATTAGGGTCAGGATTAGAATCGAGAGCATTTACGGATAGTGTTAGGGTTAGAGTTAGGTTTAGGGTTAGGTTTCGTAGAATTGAGGGTTAGGGTTAGGATTAGGGTTAGGGATAGAATTAAGCGCATTTTTAGTGTTACGGGTTGGGTCAGGGTTAGGGTTAGAGTGCATATAGAGGTAGGGATAGGAGTAGGGTTGGGATTAGGGTTAGGGTTTGTGTTGTAGAATCGAGGTTTAGGGTTAGCCTTAGGGTCAGGATTGCCTTTTGGGTTAGAGTAGAGTGCATTTAGGGTGAGGCTTATTGTTGAGAATGACGATTTATTGTTAGGGTTATAATCGAGCACATTAGGGTTAGAGTTATGGTTAGAATCCAGTGCATTTAGGGTTAGCATTAGGGATAGGGCTAGGTTTATGTTTAGGGTGAGGGTTAGAATCGAGTGCATTTAAGGATAGTTTTAGGGTTAGAGTTAGGTGTAGGATTACCTTTCATAGAATCGAGGTTCAGTGTTAGGGTGAGGCTTAGGGTTAGGATTAGGGTTGGAGTCAGGAGCATTTTTAGCGTTAAGGTTGGAGTTAGGGTCAGGGTTTGAGTGCATTTAGGAGTAGGGGAGGAGTTGGGTTAGGATTAGGGTTAGGGTTTGTGTTGGTAGAATCGAGGTTTTGGGTTAGGCTTAGGGTCAGGAGAGCATTTTGGGTCATAATTCAGAGCATTTGGGCTTAGGGTTAGTGTTGAAAGTGATGATTTCCTTATAGCGTTCGAATCAGGCACATTTAGGGATAGAGTTATGATTTGAATTCAGTGCATTTAGGGTTAGGGTTAGGGTTAGGTTTAGGGTCAGGATTAGAATCGAGAGCATTAAGGATAGTGCTAGGGTTAGAGTTAGGTTTAGGGTTAGGTTTCGTAGAATTGAGGGTTAGGGTTAGGGTTAGGGTTAGGGTTAGGTATAGAATCAAGCGCATTTTTAGTGTTAGGGGTTGGGTCAGGGTTAGGGTTAGAGTGCATATAGAGGTAGGGATAGGAGTAGGGTTGGGATTAGGGTTAGGGTTTGTGTTGGTAGAATCGAGGTTTTGGGTTAGGCTTAGGGTCAGGAGAGCATTTTGGGTCATAATTCAGAGCATTTGGGCTTAGGGTTAGTGTTGAAATTGATGATTTCGTTATAGCATTCGAATCAGGCACATTTAGGGATAGAGTTATGATTAGAATTCAGTGCATTTAGGGTTAGGGTTAGGGTTAGGGTTATTGTTAGGTTGAGGGTCAGGGTTAGAATCGAGAGCATTAAGGGTAGTGCTAGGGTTAGAGTAAGGTTTAGGGTTAGCTTTCGTAGAATCGAGGGTTAGACTTAGGGATAGGCTTAGGGTGAGTGTTAGGGTTAGAATCAAGCACAGTTTTAGTGTTAGCGTTAGGGTGAGGGTTAGGGTTAAAGTGCTTTTAGGGGTAGTGGAAGGGGTAGGGTTAGGATTAGGGTTAAGGTTTGTGTTGGTAGTATCGAGGTTTAGGTTTAGGCTTAGGGTCAAGATTGCATTTTGGATCAGAATCGTGTGTAGTTAGGCTTTGCGTTAGTGTTCAAATTGACGATTTAGTGTTAGGGTTTGAATCGAGCACATTTAGGGTTAGAGTTATGCTTAGAATTCAGTGCATTTAGGGTTAGGGTTAAGGTAAGTGTTAGGGTTAGGTTTAGGGTCAGGGTTAAAATCGAGAGCATTTAAGGATAGTGCTAGGGTTAGACTTAGGTTTAGCGTTCGCTTTCGTAGCATCGAGGGTTAGGCTTAAGGTTAGGCTTTGGCTCAGTGTTCGGGTTAGAATCAGGCGCATTTTTAGTGTTCTGGTTTTTGTTAGGGTACGGCTTAGAGTGCATTTAGGGTTAGGGGTAGGAGTAGGGTGAGGATTAGGGTTAAGGTTTGTGTTGGTAGAAACGAGGTTTAGGGTTAGGCTTAGGGTCAGGAATGGCTTTTGGGTTAGAGTCGAGTGCATTTAGGGTTAGGGATAGTGTTGAAATTGACGATTTAGTGTTTGGGTTAGAATCGAGCACATTTAGGGTTAGAGTTCTGGTTAGAATTCGTTAGGGTTAGGGTTAGTGTAAGGGGTAGGGGTAGGGTTAGAGTGCATTTAGGGGTAGGGGTAGGGGTAGGGTTAGGATTAGGGTTATGGTTTGTGTTGGTAGAATCGAAGTTTAGGGTTAGGCTTAGGGTCAGGATTGCTTTTTGGGTTAGAGTCGAGTGCATTTAGGGTTAGGCTTAGTGTTGAGATTGACGATTTAGTGTTAGGGTTATAATCGAGCACATTAGGGTTAGAGTTATGGTTAGAATCCACTGCATTTAGGGTTAGGATTAGGGATAGGGTTAGCTTTATGTTTAGGGTGAGGGTTAGAATCGAGTGCATTTAAGGATAGTGTTAGGGTTAGAGTTAGGTATAGGGTTAGCTTTCGTAGAATCGATGGTTAGTGTTAGGGTTAGGGTTAGGGGTAGGATTAGCGTTAGAATCAAGCGCATTTTTAGTGTTAGGATTGGGGTTAGAGTTAGGGTTGGAGTGCATTTAGGGGTAGGGGAGGAGTTGGGTTAGGATTAGGGTTAGGGTTTGTGTTGGTAGAATCGAGGTTTTGGGTTAGGCTTAGGGTCAGGAGAGCATTTTGGGTCAGAATTCAGAGCATTTGGGCTTAGGGTTAGTGTTGCAATTGAAGATTTCGTTATAGCGTTCGAATCAGACACATTTAGGGATACAGTTATGATTAGAATTCAGTGCATTTAGGGTTAGGGTTAGGGTTAGGGTTATTGTTAGGTTTAGGGTCAGGGTTAGAATCGAGAGCATTAAGGGTAGTGCTAGGGTTAGAGTTAGGTTTAGGGTTAGCTTTCGTAGAATCGAGGGTTAGACTTAGCCTTAGGCTTAGGGTGAGTGTTAGGGTTAGAATCAAGCACAGTTTTAGTGTTAGCGTTAGGGTGAGGGTTAGGGTTAAAGTGCTTTTAGGGCTAGTGGAAGGGGTAGGGTTAGGATTAGGGTTAAGGTTTGTGTTGGTAGAATCGAGGTTTAGATTTAGGCTTAGGGTCAAGATTGCATTTTGGATCAGAATCGAGTGTAGTTAGGCTTTGCGTTAGTGTTCAAATTGACGATTTAGTGTTAGGGTTTGAATCGAGCACATTTAGGGTTAGAGTTATGGTTAGAATTCAGTGCATTTAGGGTTAGGGTTAAGGTTAGTGTTAGGGTTAGGTTTAGGGTCAGGGTTAAAATCGAGATCATTTAAGGATAGTGCTAGGGTTAGACTTAGGTTAAGCGTTCGCTTTCGTAGCATCGAGGGTTAGGCTTAAGGTTAGGCTTAGGCATAGTGTTCGGGTTAGAATCAGGCGCATTTTTAGTGTTCTGGTTTTCGTTAGGGTACGGCTTAGAGTGCATTTAGGGGTAGGGGTAGGAGTAGGGTGAGGATTAGGGTTAAGGTTTGTGTTGGTAGAATCGAGGTTTAGGGTTAGGCTTAGGGTCAGGAATAGCTTTTGGGTTAGAGTCGAGTGCATTTAGGGTTAGGGATAGTGTTGAAATTGACGATTTAGTGTTTGGGTTAGAATCGAGCACATTTAGGGTTAGAGTTTTGGTTAGAATTCGTTAGGGTTAGGGTTAGTGTAAGGGGTAGGGGTAGGGTTAGAGTGCATTTAGGGGTAGGGGTAGGGGTAGGGTTAGGATTAGGGTTAGGGTTTGTGTTGGTAGAATCGAAGTTTAGGGTTAGGCGTTGCGTAAGGTTTGCCTTTTGGGATACAACAGAGTGCATTTGGAGTTAGGGTTAGTGTTGAGATTGACGATTTAGTGTTAGACTTAGAATCGAGCACATTAGGGTTAGAGTTATGGTTAGAATCCACTATATTTAAGCTTAGGGTTAGGGTTAGGGTTATTAGGGTCAGGATTAGAATCGAGAGCATTTAAGGATAGTGTTAGGGTTAGAGTTAGGTTTAGGGTTAGGTTTCGTAGAATTGAGGGTTAGGGTTAGGGTTAGGGTTAGGGGTAGAATTAAGCGCATTTTTAGTGTTACGGGTTGGGTCAGGGTTAGGGTTAGAGTGCATATAGAGGTAGGGATAGGAGTAGGGTTGGGATTAGGGTTAGGGTTTGTGTTGTAGAATCGAGGTTTAGGGTTAGCCTTAGGGTCAGGATTGCCTTTTGGGTTAGAGTAGAGTGCATTTAGGGTGATTCTTATTGTTGAGAATGACGATTTAGTGTTAGGGTTATAATCGAGCACATTAGGGTTAGAGTTATGGTTAGAATCCAGTGCATTTAGGGTTAGCATTAGGGATAGGGCTAGGTTTATGTTTAGGGTGAGGGTTAGAATCGAGTGCATTTAAGGATAGTTTTAGGGTTAGAGTTAGGTGTAGGATTACCTTTCATAGAATTGAGGGTCAGTGTTAGGGTGAGGCTTAGGGTTAGGATTAGGGTTGGAGTCAGGAGCATTTTTAGCGTTAGGGTTGGGGTTAGGGTCAGGGTTTGAGTGCATTTAGGAGTAGGGGAGGAGTTGGGTTAGGATTAGGGTTAGGGTTTGTGTTGGTAGAATCGAGGTTTTGTGTTAGGCTTAGGGTCAGGAGAGCATTTTGGGTCATAATTCAGAGCATTTGAGCTTAGGGTTAGTGTTGAAAGTGATGATTTCCTTATAGAGTTCGAATCAGGCACATTTAGGGATAGAGTTATGATTTGAATTCAGTGCATTTAGGGTTAGGGTTAGGGTTAGGTTTAGGGTCAGGATTAGAATCGAGAGCATTAAGGATAGTGCTAGGGTTAGAGTTAGGTTTAGGGTTAGGTTTCATAGAATTGAGGGTTAGGGTTAGGGTTAGGGTTAGGGTTAGGTATAGAACCAAGCGCATTTTTAGTGTTAGGGGTTGGGTCAGGGTTAGGGTTAGAGTGCATATAGAGGTAGGGATAGGAGTAGGGTTGGGATTAGGGTTAGGGTTTGTGTTGGTAGAATCGAAGTTTTGGGTTAGGCTTAGGGTCAGGAGAGCATTTTGGGTCATAATTCAGAGCATTTGGGCTTAGGGTTAGTGTTGAAATTGATGATTTCGTTATAGCATTCGAATCAGGCACATTTAGGGATAGAGTTATGATTAGAATTCAGTGCATTTAGGGTTAGGGTTAGGGTTAGGGTTATTGTTAGGTTGAGGGTCAGGGTTAGAATCGAGAGCATTAAGGGTAGTGCTAGGGTTAGAGTAAGGTTTAGGGTTAGCTTTCGTAGAATCGAGGGTTAGACTTAGGGATAGGCTTAGGGTGAGTGTTAGGGTTAGAATCAAGCACAGTTTTAGTGTTAGCGTTAGGGTGAGGGTTAGGGTTAAAGTGCTTTTAGGGGTAGTGGAAGGGGTAGGGTTAGGATTAGGGTTAAGGTTTGTGTTGGTAGTATCGAGGTTTAGGTTTAGGCTTAGGGTCAAGATTGCATTTTGGATCAGAATCGAGTGTAGTTAGGCTTTGCGTTAGTGTTCAAATTGACGATTTAGTGTTAGGGTTTGAATCGAGCACATTTAGGGTTAGAGTTATGGTTAGAATTCAGTGCATTTAGGGTTAGGGTTAAGGTAAGTGTTAGGGTTAGGTTTAGGGTCAGGGTTAAAATCGAGAGCATTTAAGGATAGTGCTAGGGTTAGACTTAGGTTTAGCGTTCGCTTTCGTAGCATCGAGGGTTAGGCTTAAGGTTAGGCTTTGGCTCAGTGTTTGGGTTAGAATCAGGCGCATTTTTAGTGTTCTGGTTTTTGTTAGGGTACGGCTTAGAGTGCATTTAGGGGTAGGGATAGGAGTAGGGTGAGGATTAGGGTTAAGGTTTGTGTTGGTAGAATCGAGGTTTAGGGCTAGGCTTAGGGTCAGGAATGGCTTTTGGGTTAGAGTCGAGTGCATTTAGGGTTAGGGATAGTGTTGAAATTGACGATTTAGTGTTTGGGTTAGAATCGAGCACATTTAGGGTTAGAGTTCTGGTTAGAATTCGTTAGGGTTAGGGTTAGTGTAAGGGGTAGGGGTAGGGTTAGAGTGCATTTAGGGGTAGGGGTAGGGGTAGGGTTAGGATTAGGGTTATGGTTTGTGTTGGTAGAATCGAAGTTTAGGGTTAGGCTTAGGGTCAGGATTGCTTTTTGGGTTAGAGTCGAGTGCATTTAGGGTTAGGCTTAGTGTTGAGATTGACGATTTAGTGTTAGGGTTATAATCGAGCACATTAGGGTTAGAGTTATGGTTAGAATCCACTGCATTTAGGGTTAGGATTAGGGATAGGGTTAGCTTTATGTTTAGGGTGAGGGTTAGAATCGAGTGCATTTAAGGATAGTGTTAGGGTTAGAGTTAGGTATAGGGTTAGCTTTCGTAGAATCGATGGTTAGTGTTAGGGTTAGGGTTAGGGGTAGGATTAGCGTTAGAATCAAGCGCATTTTTAGTGTTAGGATTGGGGTTAGAGTTAGGGTTGGAGTGCATTTAGGGGTAGGGGAGGAGTTGGGTTAGGATTGGGGTTAGGGTTTGTGTTGGTAGAATCGAGGTTTTGGGTTAGGCTTAGGGTCAGGAGAGCATTTTGGGTCATAATTCAGAGCATTTGGGCTTAGGGTTAGTGTTGCAATTGATGATTTCGTTATAGCGTTCGAATCAGGCACATTTAGGGATAGAGTTATGATTAGAATTCAGTGCATTTAGGGTTAGGGTTAGGGTTAGGGTTATTGTTAGGTTTAGGGTCAGGGTTAGAATCGAGAGCTTTAAGGGTAGTGCTAGGGTTAGAGTTAGGTTTAGGGTTAGCTTTCGTAGAATCGAGGGTTAGACTTAGGCTTAGGCTTAGGGTGAGTGTTAGGGTTAGAATCAAGCACAGTTTTAGTGTTAGCGTTAGGGTGAGGGTTAGGGTTAAAGTGCTTTTAGGGCTAGTGGAAGGGGTAGGGTTAGGATTAGGGTTAAGGTTTGTGTTGGTAGAATCGAGGTTTAGATTTAGGCTTAGGGTCAATATTGCATTTTGGATCAGAATCGAGTGTAGTTAGGCTTTGCGTTAGTGTTCAAATTGACGATTTAGTGTTAGGGTTTGAATCGAGCACATTTAGGGTTAGAGTTATGGTTAGAATTCAGTGCATTTAGGGTTAGGGTTAAGGTTAGTGTTAGGGTTAGGTTTAGGGTCAGGGTTAAAATCGAGATCATTTAAGGATAGTGCTAGGGTTAGACTTAGGTTAAGCGTTCGCTTTCGTAGCATCGAGGGTTAGGCTTAAGGTTAGGCTTAGGCATAGTGTTCGGGTTAGAATCAGGCGCATTTTTAGTGTTCTGGTTTTCGTTAGGGTACGGCTTAGAGTGCATTTAGGGGTAGGGGTAGGAGTAGGGTGAGGATTAGGGTTAAGGTTTGTGTTGGTAGAATCGAGGTTTAGGGTTAGGCTTAGGGTCAGGAATAGCTTTTGGGTTAGAGTCGAGTGCATTTAGGGTTAGGGATAGTGTTGAAATTGACGATTTAGTGTTTGGGTTAGAATCCAGCACATTTAGGGTTAGAGTTTTGGTTAGAATTCGTTAGGGTTAGGGTTAGTGTAAGGGGTAGGGGTAGGGTTAGAGTGCATTTAGGGGTAGGGGTAGGGGTAGGGTTAGGATTAGGGTTAGGGTTTGTGTTGGTAGAATCAAAGTTTAGGGTTAGGCGTTGCGTAAGGATTGCCTTTTGGGTTACAACAGAGTGCATTTGGAGTTAGGGTTAGTGTTGAGATTGACGATTTAGTGTTAGACTTAGAATCGAGCACATTAGGGTTAGAGTTATGGTTAGAATCCACTATATTTAAGCTTAGCGTTAGGGTTAGGGTTACTAGGGTCAGGATTAGAATCGAGAGCATTTAAGGATAGTGTTAGGGTTAGAGTGAGTTTTAGGGTTAGGTTTCATAGAATTGAGGGTTAGGGTTAGGGTTAGGGTTAGGGATAGAATTAAGCGCATTTTTAGTGTTAGGGGTTGGGTCAGGGTTAGGGTTGGAGTGCATATAGAGGTAGGGATAGGAGTAGGGTTGGGATTAGGGTTAGGGTTTGTGTTGGTAGAATCGAGGTTTAGGGTTAGGCTTAGGGTCAGGATTGCCTTTTCGGTTAGAGTAGAGTGCATTTAGGGTGAGGCTTATTGTTGAGAATGACGATTTATTGTTAGGGTTATAATCGAGCACATTAGGGTTAGAGTTATGGTTAGAATCCAGTGCATTTAGGGTTAGCATTAGGGATAGGGCTAGGTTTATGTTTAGGGTGAGGGTTAGAATCGAGTGCATTTAAGGATAGTGTTAGGGTTAGAGTTAGGTATAGGGTTAGCTTTCGTAGAATCGATGGTTAGTGTTAGGGTTAGGTTTAGGGGTAGGATTAGCGTTAGAATCAAGCGCATTTTTAGTGTTAGGATTGGGGTTAGAGTTAGGGTTGGAGTGCATTTAGGGGTAGGGGAGGAGTGGGTTAGGATTAGGGTTAGGGTTTGTGTTGGTAGAATCGAGGTTTTGGGTTAGGCTTAGGGTCAGGAGAGCATTTTGGGTCATAATTCAGAGCATTTGGGCTTAGGGTTAGTGTTGAAAGTGATGATTTCCTTATAGCGTTCGAATCAGGCACATTTAGGGATAGAGTTATGATTTGAATTCAGTGCATTTAGGGTTAGGGTTAGGGTTAGGTTTAGGGTCAGGATTAGAATCGAGAGCATTAAGGATAGTGCTAGGGTTAGAGTTAGGTTTAGGGTTAGGTTTCGTAGAATTGAGGGTTAGGGTTAGGGTTAGGTATAGAATCAAGCGCATTTTTAGTGTTAGGGGTTGGGTCAGGGTTAGGGTTAGAGTGCATATAGAGGTAGGGATAGGAGTAGGGTTGGGATTAGGGTTAGGGTTTGTGTTGGTAGAATCGAGGTTTTGGGTTAGGCTTAGGGTCAGGAGAGCATTTTGGTCATAATTCATAGCATTTGGGCTTAGGGTTAGTGTTGAAATTGATGATTTCGTTATAGCATTCGAATCAGGCACATTTAGGGATAGAGTTATGATTAGAATTCAGTGCATTTAGGGTTAGGGTTAGGGTTAGGGTTATTGTTAGGTTGAGGGTCAGGGTTAGAATCGAGAGCATTAAGGGTAGTGCTAGGGTTAGAGTAAGGTTTAGGGTTAGCTTTCGTAGAATCGAGGGTTAGACTTAGGGATAGGCTTAGGGTGAGTGTTAGGGTTAGAATCAAGCACAGTTTTAGTGTTAGCGTTAGGGTGAGGGTTAGGGTTAAAGTGCTTTTAGGGGTAGTGGAAGGGGTAGGGTTAGGATTAGGGTTAAGGTTTGTGTTGGTAGTATCGAGGTTTAGGTTTAGGCTTAGGGTCAAGATTGCATTTTGGATCAGAATCGAGTGTAGTTAGGCTTTGCGTTAGTGTTCAAATTGACGATTTAGTGTTAGGGTTTGAATCGAGCACATTTAGGGTTAGAGTTATGCTTAGAATTCAGTGCATTTAGGGTTAGGGTTAAGGTAAGTGTTAGGGTTAGGTTTAGGGTCAGGGTTAAAATCGAGAGCATTTAAGGATAGTGCTAGGGTTAGACTTAGGTTTAGCGTTCGCTTTCGTAGCATCGAGGGTTAGGCTTAAGGTTAGGCTTAGGCTCAGTGTTCGGGTTAGAATCAGGCGCATTTTTAGTGTTCTGGTTTTCGTTAGGGTACGGCTTAGAGTGTATTTAGGGATAGGGGTAGGAGTAGGGTGAGGATTAGGGTTAAGGTTTGTGTTGGTAGAATCGAGGTTTAGGGTTAGGCTTAGGGTCAGGAATGGCTTTTGGGTTAGAGTCGAGTGCATTTAGGGTTAGGGATAGTGTTGAAATTGACGATTTAGTGTTTGGGTTAGAATCGAGCACATTTAGGGTTAGAGTTTTGGTTAGAATTCGTTAGGGTTAGGGTTAGTGTAAGGGGTAGGGGTAGGGTTAGAGTGCATTTAGGGGTAGGGGTAGGGGTAGGGTTAGGATTAGGGTTATGGTTTCTGGTGGTAGAATCGAAGTTTAGGGTTAGGCTTAGGGTCAGGATTGCTTTTTGGGTTAGAGTCGAGTGCATTTAGGGTTAGGCTTAGTGTTGAGATTGACGATTTAGTGTTAGGGTTATAATCGAGCACATTAGGGTTAGAGTTATGGTTAGAATCCACTGCATTTAGTGTTAGGATTAGGGATAGGGTTAGCTTTATGTTTAGGGTGAGGGTTAGAATCGAGTGCATTTAAGGATAGTGTTAGGGTTAGAGTTAGGTATAGGGTTAGCTTTCGTAGAATCGATGGTTAGTGTTAGGGTTAGGTTTAGGGGTAGGATTAGCGTTAGAATCAAGCGCATTTTTAGTGTTAGGATTGGGGTTAGAGTTAGGGTTGGAGTGCATTTAGGGGTAGGGGAGGAGTGGGTTAGGATTAGGGTTAGGGTTTGTGTTGGTAGAATCGAGGTTTTGGGTTAGGCTTAGGGTCAGGAGAGCATTTTGGGTCATAATTCAGAGCATTTGGGCTTAGGGTTAGTGTTGAAAGTGATGATTTCCTTATAGCGTTCGAATCAGGCACATTTAGGGATAGAGTTATGATTTGAATTCAGTGCATTTAGGGTTAGGGTTAGGGTTAGGTTTAGGGTCAGGATTAGAATCGAGAGCATTAAGGATAGTGCTAGGGTTAGAGTTAGGTTTAGGGTTAGGTTTCGTAGAATTGAGGGTTAGGGTTAGGGTTAGGTATAGAATCAAGCGCATTTTTAGTGTTAGGGGTTGGGTCAGGGTTAGGGTTAGAGTGCATATAGAGGTAGGGATAGGAGTAGGGTTGGGATTAGGGTTAGGGTTTGTGTTGGTAGAATCGAGGTTTTGGGTTAGGCTTAGGGTCAGGAGAGCATTTTGGTCATAATTCATAGCATTTGGGCTTAGGGTTAGTGTTGAAATTGATGATTTCGTTATAGCATTCGAATCAGGCACATTTAGGGATAGAGTTATGATTAGAATTCAGTGCATTTAGGGTTAGGGTTAGGGTTAGGGTTATTGTTAGGTTGAGGGTCAGGGTTAGAATCGAGAGCATTAAGGGTAGTGCTAGGGTTAGAGTAAGGTTTAGGGTTAGCTTTCGTAGAATCGAGGGTTAGACTTAGGGATAGGCTTAGGGTGAGTGTTAGGGTTAGAATCAAGCACAGTTTTAGTGTTAGCGTTAGGGTGAGGGTTAGGGTTAAAGTGCTTTTAGGGGTAGTGGAAGGGGTAGGGTTAGGATTAGGGTTAAGGTTTGTGTTGGTAGTATCGAGGTTTAGGTTTAGGCTTAGGGTCAAGATTGCATTTTGGATCAGAATCGAGTGTAGTTAGGCTTTGCGTTAGTGTTCAAATTGACGATTTAGTGTTAGGGTTTGAATCGAGCACATTTAGGGTTAGAGTTATGCTTAGAATTCAGTGCATTTAGGGTTAGGGTTAAGGTAAGTGTTAGGGTTAGGTTTAGGGTCAGGGTTAAAATCGAGAGCATTTAAGGATAGTGCTAGGGTTAGACTTAGGTTTAGCGTTCGCTTTCGTAGCATCGAGGGTTAGGCTTAAGGTTAGGCTTTGGCTCAGTGTTCGGGTTAGAATCAGGCGCATTTTTAGTGTTCTGGTTTTCGTTAGGGTACGGCTTAGAGTGTATTTAGGGATAGGGGTAGGAGTAGGGTGAGGATTAGGGTTAAGGTTTGTGTTGGTAGAATCGAGGTTTAGGGTTAGGCTTAGGGTCAGGAATGGCTTTTGGGTTAGAGTCGAGTGCATTTAGGGTTAGGGATAGTGTTGAAATTGACGATTTAGTGTTTGGGTTAGAATCGAGCACATTTAGGGTTAGAGTTTTGGTTAGAATTCGTTAGGGTTAGGGTTAGTGTAAGGGGTAGGGGTAGGGTTAGAGTGCATTTAGGGGTAGGGGTAGGGGTAGGGTTAGGATTAGGGTTATGGTTTGTGGTGGTAGAATCGAAGTTTAGGGTTAGGCTTAGGGTCAGGATTGCTTTTTGGGTTAGTGTCGAGTGCATTTAGGGTTAGGCTTAGTGTTGAGATTGACTATTTAGTGTTAGGGTTATAATCGAGCACATTAGGGTTAGAGTTATGGTTAGAATCCACTGCATTTAGGGTTAGGATTAGGGATAGGTTTAGCTTTATGTTTAGGGTGAGGGTTAGAATCGAGTGCATTTAAGGATAGTGTTAGGGTTAGAGTTAGGTATAGGGTTAGCTTTCGTAGAATCGATGGTTAGTGTTAGGGTTAGGTTTAGGGGTAGGATTAGCGTTAGAATCAAGCGCATTTTTAGTGTTAGGATTGGGGTTAGAGTTAGGGTTGGAGTGCATTTAGGGGTAGGGGAGGAGTGGGTTAGGATTAGGGTTAGGGTTTGTGTTGGTAGAATCGAGGTTTTGGGTTAGGCTTAGGGTCAGGAGAGCATTTTGGGTCATAATTCAGAGCATTTGGGCTTAGGGTTAGTGTTGAAAGTGATGATTTCCTTATAGCGTTCGAATCAGGCACATTTAGGGATAGAGTTATGATTTGAATTCAGTGCATTTAGGGTTAGGGTTAGGGTTAGGTTTAGGGTCAGGATTAGAATCGAGAGCATTAAGGATAGTGCTAGGGTTAGAGTTAGGTTTAGGGTTAGGTTTCGTAGAATTGAGGGTTAGGGTTAGGGTTAGGTATAGAATCAAGCGCATTTTTAGTGTTAGGGGTTGGGTCAGGGTTAGGGTTAGAGTGCATATAGAGGTAGGGATAGGAGTAGGGTTGGGATTAGGGTTAGGGTTTGTGTTGGTAGAATCGAGGTTTTGGGTTAGGCTTAGGGTCAGGAGAGCATTTTGGTCATAATTCATAGCATTTGGGCTTAGGGTTAGTGTTGAAATTGATGATTTCGTTATAGCATTCGAATCAGGCACATTTAGGGATAGAGTTATGATTAGAATTCAGTGCATTTAGGGTTAGGGTTAGGGTTAGGGTTATTGTTAGGTTGAGGGTCAGGGTTAGAATCGAGAGCATTAAGGGTAGTGCTAGGGTTAGAGTAAGGTTTAGGGTTAGCTTTCGTAGAATCGAGGGTTAGACTTAGGGATAGGCTTAGGGTGAGTGTTAGGGTTAGAATCAAGCACAGTTTTAGTGTTAGCGTTAGGGTGAGGGTTAGGGTTAAAGTGCTTTTAGGGGTAGTGGAAGGGGTAGGGTTAGGATTAGGGTTAAGGTTTGTGTTGGTAGTATCGAGGTTTAGGTTTAGGCTTAGGGTCAAGATTGCATTTTGGATCAGAATCGAGTGTAGTTAGGCTTTGCGTTAGTGTTCAAATTGACGATTTAGTGTTAGGGTTTGAATCGAGCACATTTAGGGTTAGAGTTATGCTTAGAATTCAGTGCATTTAGGGTTAGGGTTAAGGTAAGTGTTAGGGTTAGGTTTAGGGTCAGGGTTAAAATCGAGAGCATTTAAGGATAGTGCTAGGGTTAGACTTAGGTTTAGCGTTCGCTTTCGTAGCATCGAGGGTTAGGCTTAAGGTTAGGCTTTGGCTCAGTGTTCGGGTTAGAATCAGGCGCATTTTTAGTGTTCTGGTTTTCGTTAGGGTACGGCTTAGAGTGTATTTAGGGATAGGGGTAGGAGTAGGGTGAGGATTAGGGTTAAGGTTTGTGTTGGTAGAATCGAGGTTTAGGGTTAGGCTTAGGGTCAGGAATGGCTTTTGGGTTAGAGTCGAGTGCATTTAGGGTTAGGCTTAGTGTTGAGATTGACGATTTACTGTTAGGGTTATAATCGAGCACATTAGGGTTAGAGTTATGGTTAGAATCCACTGCATTTAGGGTTAGGATTAGGGATAGGGTTAGCTTTATGTTTAGGGTGAGGGTTAGAATCGAGTGCATTTAAGGATAGTGTTAGGGTTAGAGTTAGGTATAGGGTTAGCTTTCGTAGAATCGATGGTTAGTGTTAGGGTTAGGTTTAGGGGTAGGATTAGCGTTAGAATCAAGCGCATTTTTAGTGTTAGGATTGGGGTTAGAGTTAGGGTTGGAGTGCATTTAGGGGTAGGGGAGGAGTGGGTTAGGATTAGGGTTAGGGTTTGTGTTGGTAGAATCGAGGTTTTGGCTTAGGCTTAGGGTCAGGAGAGCATTTTGGGTCATAATTCAGAGCATTTGGGCTTAGGGTTAGTGTTGCAATTGATGATTTCGTTATAGCGTTCGAATCAGGCACATTTAGGGATAGAGTTATGATTAGAATTCAGTGCATTTAGGGTTAGGGTTAGGGTTAGGGTTATTGTTAGCTTTAGGGTCAGGGTTAGAATCGAGAGCTTTAAGGGTAGTGCTAGGGTTAGAGTTAGGTTTAGGGTTAGCTTTCGTAGAATCGAGGGTTAGACTTAGGCTTAGGCTTAGGGTGAGTGTTAGGGTTAGAATCAAGCACAGTTTTAGTGTTAGCGTTAGGGTGAGGGTTAGGGTTAAAGTGCTTTTAGGGCTAGTGGAAGGGGTAGGGTTAGGATTAGGGTTAAGGTTTGTGTTGGTAGAATCGAGGTTTAGATTTAGGCTTAGGGTCAAGATTGCATTTTGGATCAGAATCGAGTGTATTTAGGCTTTGCGTTAGTGTTCAAATTGACGATTTAGTGTTAGGGTTTGAATCGAGCACATTTAGGGTTAGAGTTATGCTTAGAATTCAGTGCATTTAGGGTTAGCGTTAGGGTTAGGGTTAGGTTGAGGGTCAGGGTTAAAATCGAGAGCATTTAAGGATAGTGCTAGGGTTAGTGTTAGGTTTAGCGTTCGCTTTCGTAGAATCGAGGGTTAGGCTTAAGGTTAGGCTTAGGGTTAGGGTTGGGTTAGAATCAGGCACATTTTTAGTGGTCTGCTTTTCATCAGGGTATGGCTTAGAGTGCATTTAGCGGTAGGCGTAGGAGTAGGGTTAGTATTAGGGTTAAGGTTTGTCTTGGTAGAATCGAGGTTTAGGGTTAGTCTTAGGGTCAGGAATGGATTTTGGGTTAGAGTCGAGTGGATTTAGGGTTAGGGATAGTGTTGAAATTGACGATTTAGTGTTTGGTTAGAATCGAGCACATTTAGGGTTAGAGTTTTGGTTAGAATTCGTTAGGGTTAGCGTTAGTGTAAGGGGTAGGGGTAGGGTTAGAGTGCATTTAGTGGTAGGGGTAGGGGTAGGGGTAGGATTAGGGTTAGGGTTTGTGTTGGTAGAATCGAAGTTTAGGGTTAGGCGTAGGGTGAGGATTGCCTTTTGGGTTACAACTGAGTGCATTTAGAGTTAGGGTTAGTGTTGAGATTGACGATTTAGTGTTAGACTTAGAATCGAGCACATTAGGGTTAGAGTTATGGTTAGAATCCACTATATTTAAGCTTGGGGTTTGGGTTAAGGTTATTAGGGTCAGGATTAGAATCGAGAGCATTTCAGGATAGTGTTAGGATTAGAGTTAGGTTTAGGATTAGGTTTCGTAGAATTGAGGGTTAGGGTTAGGGTTAGGGTTAGGGATAGAATCAAGCGCATTTTTAGCGTCAGGAGTTAGGTCAGGGTTAGGGTTAGAGTGCATATAGAGATAGGGATAGGAGTAGGGTTGGGATTAGGGTTAGGGTTTGTGTTGGTAGAATCGAGGTTTAGGGTTAGGCTTAGGGTCAGGGTTGCCTTTAGGGTTAGAGTCGAGTGCATTTAGGGTTAGGCTTAGTGTTGAGATTGACGATTTAGTGTTAGGGTTATAATCGAGCGCATTAGGGTTAGAGTTATGGTTAGAATCCACTATATTTAAGCTTAGGGTTAGGGTTAGGGTTATTAGGGTCAGGATTAGAATCGAGAGCCTTTCAGGATACTGTTAGGGTTAGAGTTAGGTTTAGGGTTAGGTGTCGTAAAATTGAGGGTTAGGATTAGGGTTAGGGTTAGGGTTATACATAGAATCAAGCGCATTTTTAGTGTTAGGGGTTGGGCCAGGGTTAGGGTTAGAATGCATATAGAGGTAGGGATAGGAGTAGGGTTGGCATTAGAGTTAGGGTTTGTGTTGGTAGAATCGGGGTTTAGGGTTAGCCTTAGGGTCAGGTTTGCCTTTGGGGTTAGAGTCGAGTGCATTTAGGGTTAGGCTTAGTGTTGAGATTGACGATTTAGTGTTAGACTTAGAATCGAGCACATTAGGGTTAGAGTTATGGTTAGAATTCGTTAGAGTTAGCGTTAGTGTAAGGGGTAGGGGTAGGGTTAGAGTGCATTTAGGGGTAGGGGTAGGGGTAGGGGTAGGATTAGGGTTAGGGTTTGTGTTGGTAGAATCGAAGTTTAGGGTTAGGCGTAGGGTGAAGATTGCCTTTTGGGTTACAACTGAGTGCATTTAGAGTTTGGGTTAGTGTTCAGATTGACGATTTAGTGTTAGACTTAGAATCGAGCACATTAGGGTTAGAGTTATGGTTAGAATCCACTATATTTAAGCTTAGGGTTTGGGTTAAGGTTATTAGGGTCAGGATTAGAATCGAGAGCATTTCAGGATAGTGTTAGGATTAGAGTTAGGTTTAGGGTTAGGTTTCGTAGAATTGAGGGTTAGGGTTAGGGTTAGGGTTAGGGATAGAATCAAGCGCATTTTTAGCGTCAGGAGTTAGGTCAGGGTTAGGGTTAGAGTGCATATAGAGATAGGGATAGGAGTAGGGTTGGGATTAGGGTTAGGGTTTGTGTTGGTAGAATCGAGGTTTAGGGTTAGGATTAGGGTCAGGATTGCCTTTTGGGTTACAGTCGAGTGCATTTAGGGTTAGGCTTAGTGTTGAGATTGACGATTTAGTGTTAGGGTTATAATCGAGCACATTAGGGTTAGAGTTATGGTTAGAATCCAGTGCATTTAGGGTTAGCATTAGGGATAGGGTTTGCTTTATGTTTAGGGTGAGGGTTAGAATCGAGTGCATTTAAGGATAGTGTTAGGGTTAGAGTTAGGTATAGGGTTAGCTTTCGTCGAATCGAGGGTCAGTGTTAGGGTGAGGGTTAGGGTTAGGATTAGGATTAGAATCAGGAGCATTTTTAGCGTTAGGGTTGGGGTTCGGGTCAGGGTTTGAGTGCATTTAGGGGTAGGGGAGGAGTTGGGTTAGGATTCGGGTTAGGGTTTGTGTTGGTAGAATCGAGGTTTTGGGTTAGGCTTAGGGTCAGGAGAGCATTTTGAGTCATAATTCAGAGCATTTGGGCTTAGGGTTCGTGTTGAAATTGATGATTTAGTTATAGCGTTAGACTCAGGCACATTTAGGAATAGAGTTCTGATTAGAATTCAGTGCATTTAGGGTTAGGGTTAGGGTTAGGTTTAGGGTCAGGGTTAGAATCGAGAGCATTTAAGGATAGTGCTAGGGTTAGAGTTAGGTTTAGGGTTAGCTTTCGTAGAATCGAGGGTTAGGCTTGGGGTTAGGCTTAGGGTGAGGGTTAGGGTTAGAATCAAGCACAGTTTTAGTGTTAGCGTTAGGGTGAGGGTTAGGGTTAAAGTGCTTTTAGGGCTAGTGGATGGGATAGGGTTAGAATAGGTGTTAAGGTTTGTGTTGGTAGAATCGAGGTTTAGGTTTAGGCTTAGGGTCAGGATTGCATTTTGGATCAGAATCGAGTGTATTTAGGCTTTGCGTTAGTGTTCAAATTGACGATTTAGTGTTAGGGTTTGAATCGAGCACATTTAGGGTTAGAGTTATGCTTAGAATTCAGTGCATTTAGGGTAAGCGTTAGGGTTAGGGTTAGGTTGAGGGTGAGGGTTAAAATCGAGAGCATTTAAGGATAGTGCTAGGGTTAGACTTAGGTTTAGCGTTCACTTTCGTAGAATCGAGGGTTAGGCTTAAGGTTAGGCTTAGGGTTAGGGTTGGGTTAGAATCAGGCACATTTTTAGTGGTCTGCTTTTCATCAGGGTATGGCTTAGAGTGCATTTAGGGGTAGGCGTAGGAGTAGGGTTAGTATTAGGGTTAAGGTTTGTCTTGGTAGAATCGAGGTTTAGGGTTAGGCTTAGGGTCAGGAATGGATTTTGGGTTAGAGTCGAGTGGATTTAGGGTTAGGAATAGTGTTGAAACTGACGATTTAGTGTTTGGTTAGAATCGAGCACATTTAGGGTTAGAGTTTTGGTTAGAATTCGTTAGGGTTAGCGTTAGTGTAAGGGGTAGGGGTAGGGTTAGAGTGCATTTAGGGGTAGGGGTAGGGGTAGGGTTAGGATTAGGGTTAGGGTTTGTGTTGGTAGAATCGAAGTTTAGGGTTAGGCGTAGGGTGAGGATTGCCTTTTGGGTTACAACTGAGTGCATTTAGAGTTAGGGTTAGTGTTGAGATTGACGATTTAGTGTTAGACTTAGAATCGAGCACATTAGGGTTAGAGTTATGGTTAGAATCCACTATATTTAAGCTTCGGGTTTGGGTTAAGGTTATTAGGGTCAGGATTAGAATCGAGAGCATTTCAGGATAGTGTTAGGATTAGAGTTAGGTTTAGGATTAGGTTTCGTAGAATTGAGGGTTAGGGTTAGGGTTAGGGTTAGGGTTAGGGATAGAATCAAGCGCATTTTTAGCGTCAGGAGTTAGGTCAGGGTTAGGGTTAGAGTGCATATAGAGATAGGGATAGGAGTAGGGTTGGGATTAGGGTTAGGGTTTGTGTTGGTAGAATCGAGGTTTAGGGTTAGGCTTAGGGTCAGGGTTGCCTTTAGGGTTAGAGTCGAGTGCATTTAGGGTTAGGCTTAGTGTTGAGATTGACGATTTAGTGTTAGACTTAGAATCGAGCACATTAGGGTTAGAGTTATGGTTAGAATTCGTTAGGGTTAGCGTTAGTGTTAGGGGTAGGGGTAGGGTTAGAGTGCATTTAGGGGTAGGGGTAGGGGTAGGGGTAGGATTAGGGTTAGGGTTTGTGTTGGTAGAATCGAAGTTTAGGGTTAGGCGTAGGGTGAGGATTGCCTTTTGGGTTACAACTGAGTGCATTTAGAGTTTGGGTTAGTGTTCAGATTGACGATTTAGTGTTAGACTTAGAATCGAGCACATTAGGGTTAGAGCTATGGTTAGAATCCACTATATTTAAGCTTTGGGTTTGGGTTAAGGTTATTAGGGTCAGGATTAGAATCTAGAGCATTTCAGGATAGTGTTAGGGTTAGAGTTAGGTTTAGGGTTAGGTTTCGTAGAATTGAGGGTTAGGGTTAGGGTTAGGGTTAGGGATAGAATCAAGCGCATTTTTAGCGTCAGGAGTTAGGTCAGGGTTAGGGTTAGAGTGCATATAGAGATAGGGATAGGAGTAGGGTTGGGATTAGGGTTAGGGTTTGTGTTGGTAGAATCGAGGTTTAGGGTTAGGATTAGGGTCAGGATTGCCTTTTGGGTTACAGTCGAGTGCATTTAGGGTTAGGCTTAGTGTTGAGATTGACGATTTAGTGTTAGGGTTATAATCGAGCACATTAGGGTTAGAGTTATGGTTAGAATCCAGTGCATTTAGGGTTAGCATTAGGGATAGGGTTTGGTTTATGTTTAGGGTGAGGGTTAGAATCGAGTGCATTAAAGGATAGTGTTAGGGTTAGAGTTAGGTATAATGTTAGCTTTCGTCGAATCGAGGGTCAGTGTTAGGGTGAGGGTTAGGGTTAGGATTAGGATTAGAATCAGGAGCATTTTTAGCGTTAGGGTTGGGGTTAGGGTCAGGGTTTGAGTGCATTTAGGGGTAGGGGAGGAGTTGGGTTAGGATTCGGGTTAGGGTTTGTGTTGGTAGAATCCAGGTTTTGGGTTAGGCTTAGGGTCAGGAGAGCATTTTGGGTCATAATTCAGAGCATTTGGGCTTAGGGTTCGTGTTGAAATTGATGATTTAGTTATAGCGTTAGAATCAGGCACATTTAGGGATAGAGTTATGATTAAAATTCAGTGCATTTAGGGCTAGGGTTAGGGTTAGGGTTAGGTTTAGGGTCAGGGTTAGAATCGAGAGCATTTAAGGATAGTGCTAGGGTTAGACTTAGGTTTAGGGTTAGCTTTCGTAGAATCGAGGGTTAGGCTAAGGATTAGGCTTAGGGTGAGGGTTAGGGTTAGAATCAAGCACAGTTTTAGTGTTAGCGTTAGGGTGAGGGTTAGGGTTAAAGTGCTTTTAGGGCTAGTGGATGGGATAGGGTTAGAATAGGTGTTAAGGTTTGTGTTGGTAGAATCGAGGTTTAGGTTTAGGCTTAGGGTCAGTATTGCATTTTGGATCAGAATCGAGTGTATTTAGGCTTTGCGTTAGTGTTCAAATTGACGATTTAGTGTTAGGGTTTGAATCGAGCACATTTAGGCTTAGAGTTATGCTTAGAATTCAGTGCATATAGGGTTAGCGTTAGGGTTAGGGTTAGGTTGAGGGTAAGGGTTAAAATCGAGAGCATTTAAGGATAGTGCTAGGGTTAGAGTTAGGTTTAGCGTTCGCTTTCGTAGAATCGAGGGTTAGGCTTAAGGTTAGGCTTAGGGTTAGGGTTGGGTTAGAATCAGGCACATTTTTAGTGGTCTGCTTTTCATCAGGGTATGGCTTAGAGTGCATTTAGGGGTAGGCGTAGGAGTAGGGTTAGTATTAAGGTTAAGGTTTGTCTTGGTAGAATCGAGGTTTAGGGTTAGGCTTAGGGTCAGGAATGGATTTTGGGTTAGAGTCGAGTGGATTTAGGGTTAGGGATAGTGTTGAAATTGACGATTTAGTGTTTGGTTAGAATGGAGCACATTTAGGGTTAGAGTTTTGGTTAGAATTCCTTAGGGTTAGCGTTAGTGTAAGGGGTAGGGGTAGGGTTAGAGTGCATTTAGGGGTAGGGGTAGGGGTAGGCTTAGGATTAGGGTTAGGGTTTGTGTTGGTAGAATCGAAGTTTAGGGTTAGGCGTAGGGTGAGGATTGCCTTTTGGGTTACAACTGAGTGCATTTAGAGTTAGGGTTAGTGTTGAGATTGACGATTTAGTGTTAGACTTAGAATCGAGCACATTAGGGTTAGAGTTATGGTTAGAATCCACTATATTTAAGCTTAGGGTTTGGGTTAAGGTTATTAGGGTCAGGATTAGAATCGAGAGCATTTCAGGATAGTGTTAGGATTAGAGTTAGGATTAGGGTTAGGTTTCGTAGAATTGAGGGTTAGGGTTAGGGTTAGGGTTAGGGATAGAATCAAGCGCATTTTTAGCGTCAGGAGTTAGGTCAGGGTTAGGGTTAGAGTGCATATAGAGATAGGGATAGGAGTAGGGTTGGGATTAGGGTTAGGGTTTGTGTTGGTAGAATCGAGGTTTAGGGTTAGGCTTAGGGTCAGGATTGCCTTTTGGGTTACAGTCGAGTGCATTTAGGGTTAGGCTTAGTGTTGAGATTGACGATTTAGTGTTAGGGTTATATTCGAGCACATTAGGGTTAGAGTTATGGTTAGAATCCAGTGCATTTAGGGTTAGCATTAGGGATAGGGTTAGGTTTATGTTTAGGGTGAGGGATAGAATCGAGTGCATTTAAGGATAGTGTTAGGGTTAGAGTTAGGTATAGGTTTAGCTTTCGTCGAATCGAGGGTCAGTGTTAGGGTGAGGGTTAGGGTTAGGATTAGGGTTAGAATCAGGAGCATTTTTAGCGTTAGGGTTGGGGTTAGGGTCAGGGTTTGAGTGCATTTAGGGGTAGGGGAGGAGTTGGGTTAGGATTTGGGTTAGGGTTTGTGTTGGTAGAATCGAGGTTTTGGGTTAGGCTTAGGGTCAGGAGAGCATTTTGGGTCATAATTCAGAGCATTTGGGCTTAGGGTTCGTGTTGAAATTGATGATGTAGTTATAGCGTTCGAATCAGGCACATTTAGGGATAGAGTTATGATTAGAATTCAGTGCATTTAGGGTTAGGGTTAGGGTTAGGTTTAGGGTCAGGTTTAGAATCGAGAGCATTTAAGGATAGTGCTAGGGTTAGAGTTAGGTTTAGGGTTAGCTTTCGTAGAATCGAGGGTTAGGCTTGGGGTTAGGCTTAGGGTGAGGGTTAGGGTTAGAATCAAGCACAGTTTTAGTGTTAGCGTTAGGGTGAGGGTTAGGGTTAAAGTGCTTTTAGGGCTAGTGGATGGGATAGGGTTAGAATAGGTGTTAAGGTTTTTGTTAGTAGAATCGAGGTTTAGGTTTAGGCTTAGGGTCAGTATTGCATTTTGGATCAGAATCGAGTGTATTTAGGCTTTGCGTTAGTGTTCAAATTGACGATTTAGTGTTAGGGTTTGAATCGAGCACATTTAGGGTTAGAGTTATGCTTAGAATTCAGTGCATTTAGGGTTAGCGTTAGGGTTAGGGTTAGGTTGAGGGTAAGGGTTAAAATCGAGAGCATTTAAGGATAGTGCTAGGGTTAGAGTTAGGTTTAGCGTTCGCTTTCGTAGAATCGAGGGTTAGGCTTAAGGTTAGGCTTAGGGTTAGGGTTGGGTTAGAATCAGGCACATTTTTAGTGGTCTGCTTTTCATCAGGGTATGGCTTAGAGTGCATTTAGGGGTAGGCGTAGGAGTAGGGTTAGTATTAAGGTTAAGGTTTGTCTTGGTAGAATCGAGGTTTAGGGTTAGGCTTAGGGTCAGGAATGGATTTTGGGTTAGAGTCGAGTGGATTTAGGGTTAGGGATAGTGTTGAAATTGACGATTTAGTGTTTGGTTAGAATGGAGCACATTTAGGGTTAGAGTTTTGGTTAGAATTCCTTAGGGTTAGCGTTAGTGTAAGGGGTAGGGGTAGGGTTAGAGTGCATTTAGGGGTAGGGGTAGGGGTAAGGTTAGGATTAGGGTTAGGGTTTGTGTTGGTAGAATCGAAGTTTAGGGTTAGGCGTAGGGTGAGGATTGCCTTTTGGGTTACAACTGAGTGCATTTAGAGTTAGGGTTAGTGTTGAGATTGACGATTTAGTGTTAGACTTAGAATCGAGCACATTAGGGTTAGAGTTATGGTTAGAATCCACTATATTTAAGCTTAGGGTTTGGGTTAAGGTTATTAGGGTCAGGATTAGAATCGAGAGCATTTCAGGATAGTGTTAGGATTAGAGTTAGGATTAGGGTTAGGTTTCGTAGAATTGAGGGTTAGGGTTAGGGTTAGGGTTAGGGATAGAATCAAGCGCATTTTTAGCGTCAGGAGTTAGGTCAGGGTTAGGGTTAGAGTGCATATAGAGATAGGGATAGGAGTAGGGTTGGGATTAGGGTTAGGGTTTGTGTTGGTAGAATCGAGGTTTAGGGTTAGGCTTAGGGTCAGGATTGCCTTTTGGGTTACAGTCGAGTGCATTTAGGGTTAGGCTTAGTGTTGAGATTGACGATTTAGTGTTAGGGTTATATTCGAGCACATTAGGGTTAGAGTTATGGTTAGAATCCAGTGCATTTAGGGTTAGCATTAGGGATAGGGTTAGGTTTATGTTTAGGGTGAGGGATAGAATCGAGTGCATTTAAGGATAGTGTTAGGGTTAGAGTTAGGTATAGGTTTAGCTTTCGTCGAATCGAGGGTCAGTGTTAGGGTGAGGGTTAGGGTTAGGATTAGGGTTAGAATCAGGAGCATTTTTAGCGTTAGGGTTGGGGTTAGGGTCAGGGTTTGAGTGCATTTAGGGGTAGGGGAGGAGTTGGGTTAGGATTTGGGTTAGGGTTTGTGTTGGTAGAATCGAGGTTTTGGGTTAGGCTTAGGGTCAGGAGAGCATTTTGGGTCATAATTCAGAGCATTTGGGCTTAGGGTTCGTGTTGAAATTGATGATTTAGTTATAGCGTTCGAATCAGGCACATTTAGGGATAGAGTTATGATTAGAATTCAGTGCATTTAGGGTTAGGGTTAGGGTTAGGTTTAGGGTCAGGTTTAGAATCGAGAGCATTTAAGGATAGTGCTAGGGTTAGACTTAGGTTTAGGGTTAGCTTTCGTAGAATCGAGGGTTAGGCTTAGGGTTAGGCTTAGGGTGAGGGTTAGGGTTAGAATCAAGCACAGTTTTAGTGTTAGCGTTAGGGTGAGGGTTAGGGTTAAAGTGCTTTTAGGGCTAGTGGATCGGATAGGGTTAGGATAGGTGTTAAGGTTTGTGTTGATAGAGTCGAGGTTTAGGGTTAGGCTTAGGGTCAGGATTGCCTTTTGGGTTAGAATCGAGTGCATATAAGGTTAGGGTTAGTGTTGAGATTGACGATTTAGTGTTAGGGTTATAATCGAGCACATTAGGGTTAGAGTTATGGTTAGAATCCAGTGCATTTAGGGTTAGGATTAGGGTTAGGGTTAGGGTTATGTTCAGGGTGAGGGTTAGAATCGAGTGCATTTAAGGATAGTGTTAGGGTTTGAGTTAGGTATAGGGTTAGCTTTCGTAGAATCGAGGGTCAGTGTTAGGGTGAGGGTTAATGTTAGGATTAGGGTTAGAATCAGGAGCATATTTAGCGTTAGGGTTGGTGTTGGGGTCAGGGTTTGAGTGCATTTAGGGGTAGGGGAGGAGTTGGGTTAGGATTCGGGTTAGGGTTTGTGTTGGTAGAATCGAGGTTTTGGGTTAGGCTTAGGGTCAGGGGAGCATTTTGGGTTATAATTCAGAATATTTAGGCTTAGGGTTAGTATTGAAATTGATGATTTAGTGATAGCGTTCGAATCAGGCACATTTAGGAATAGAGTTATGATTAGAATTCAGGGCATTTAGGGTTAGGGTTAGGGTTAGGTTTAGGGTCAGGGTTAGAATCGAGAGCATTTAAGGCTAGTGCTAGGGTTAGAGTTAGGTTTAGGGTGAGCTTTCGCAGAATCGAGGGTTAGGCTTGGGGGTTAGGTTGGGTTAGAATCAGGCACATTTTTAGTGGTCTGCTTTTCATCAGGGTATGGCTTAGAGTGCATTTAGGGGTAGGCGTAGGAGTAGGGTTAGTATTAGGGTTAAGGTTTGTGTTGGTAGAATCGAGGTTTAGGTTTAGGCTTAGGGTCAGGAATGGATTTTGGGTTAGAGTCGAGTGGATTTAGGGTTAGGGATAGTGTTGAAATTGACGATTTAGTGTTTGGTTAGAATCGAGCACATTTAGGGGTAGAGTTTTGGTTAGAATTCGTTAGGGTTAGCGTTAGTGTAAGGGGTAGGGGTAGGGTTAGAGTGCATTTAGGGGTAGGGGTAGGGGTAGGGTTACGATTAGGGTTAGGGTTTGTGTTGGTAGAATCGAAGTTTAGGGTTAGGCGTAGGGTGAGGATTGCCTTTTGGGTTACAACTGAGTGCATTTAGAGTTAGGGTTAGTGTTGAGATTGACGATTTAGTGTTAGACTTAGAATCGAGCACATTAGGGTTAGAGTTATGGTTAGAATCCACTATATTTAAGCTTAGGGTTTGGGTTAAGGTTATTAGGGTCAGGATTAGAATCGAGAGCATTTCAGGATAGTGTTAGGATTAGAGTTAGGTTTAGGATTATGTTTCGTAGAATTGAGGGTCAGGGTTAGGGTTAGGGTTAGGGTTAGGGATAGAATCAAGCGCATTTTTAGCGTCAGGAGTTAGGTCAGGGTTAGGGTTAGAGTGCATATAGAGATAGGGATAGGAGTAGGGTTGGGATTAGGGTTAGGGTTTGTGTTGGTAGAATCGAGGTTTAGGGTTAGGCTTAGGGTCAGGGTTGCCTTTAGGGTTAGAGTCGAGTGCATTTAGGGTTAGGCTTAGTGTTGAGATTGACGATTTAGTGTTAGGGTTATAATCGAGCACATTAGGGTTAGAGTTATGGTTAGAATCCACTATATTTAAGCTTAGGGTTAGGGTTAGGGTTATTAGGGTCAGGATTAGAATCGAGAGCCTTTCAGGATACTGTTAGGGTTAGAGTTAGGTTTAGGGTTAGGTGTCGTAAAATTGAGGGTTAGGATTAGGGTTAGGGTTAGGGTTATAGATAGAATCAAGCGCATTTTTAGTGTTAGGGGTTGGGCCACGGTTAGGGTTAGAATGCATATAGAGGTAGGGATAGGAGTAGGGTTGGCATTAGAGTTAGGGTTTGTGTTGGTAGAATCGGGGTTTAGGGTTAGCCTTAGGGTCAGGTTTGCCTTTGGGGTTAGAGTCGAGTGCATTTAGGGTTAGGCTTAGTGTTGAGATTGACGATTTAGTGTTAGACTTAGAATCGAGCACATTAGGGTTAGAGTTATGGTTAGAATTCGTTAGGGTTAGCGTTAGTGTTAGGGGTAGGGGTAGGGTTAGAGTGCATTTAGGGGTAGGGGTAGGGGTAGGGGTAGGATTAGGGTTAGGGTTTGTGTTGGTAGAATCGAAGTTCAGGGTTAGGCGTAGGGTGAGGATTGCCTTTTAGGTTACAACTGAGTGCATTTAGAGGTTGGGTTAGTGTTCAGATTGACGATTTAGTGTTAGGGTTATAGTCGAGCACATTAGGGTTAGAGTTATGGTTAGAATCCAGTGCATTTAGGGTTAGCATTAGGGATAGGGTTTGGTTTATGTTTAGGGTGAGGGTTAGAATCGAGTGCATTTAAGGATAGTGTTAGGGTTAGAGTTAGGTATAGGGTTAGCTTTCGTCGAATCGAGGGTCAGTGTTAGGGTGAGGGTTAGGGTTAGTATTAGGATTAGAATCAGGAGCATTTTTAGCGTTACGGTTGGGGTTAGGGTCAGGGTTTGAGTGCATTTAGGGGTAGGGGAGGAGTTGGGTTAGGATTCGGGTTAGGGTTTGTGTTGGTAGAATCGAGGTTTTGGGTTAGGCTTAGGGTCAGGAGAGCATTTTGGGTCATAATTCAGAGCATTTGGGCTTAGGGTTCGTGTTGAAATTGATGATTTAGTTATAGCGTTCGAATCAGGCACATTTAGGGATAGAGTTATGATTAGAATTCAGTGCATTTAGGGCTAGGGTTACGGTTAGGGTTAGGTTTAGGGTCAGGGTTAGAATCGGGAGCATTTAAGGATAGTGCTAGGGTTAGAGTTAGGTTTAGGGTTAGCTTTCGTAGAATCGAGGGTTAGGCTTAGGGTTAGGATTAGGGTGAGGGTCAGGGTTAGAATCAAGCACAGTTTTAGTGTTATCGTTAGGGTGAGGGTTAGGGTTAAAGTGCTTTTAGGGCTAGTGGATGGGATAGGGTTAGAATAGGTGTTAAGGTTTGTGTTGGTAGAATCGACTTTTAGGTTTAGGCTTAGGGTCAGGATTGCATTTTGGATCAGAATCGAGTGTATTGAGGCTTTTCGTTAGTGTTCAAATTGACGATTTAGTGTTAGGGTTTGAATCGAGCACATTTACGGTTAGAGTTATGCTTAGAATTCAGTGCATTTAGGGTTAGCGTTAGGGTTAGGGTTAGGTTGAGGGTCAGGGTTAAAATCGAGAGCATTTAAGGATAGTGCTAGGGTTAGAGTTAGGTTTAGCGTTCGCTTTCGTAGAATCGAGGGTTAGGCTTAAGGTTAGGCTTAGGGTTAGGGTTGGGTTAGAATCAGGCACATTTTTAGTGGTCTGCTTTTCATCAGGGTATGGCTTAGAGTGCATTTAGGGGTAGGCGTAGGAGTAGGGTTAGTATTAGGGTTAAGGTTTGTCTTGGTAGAATCGAGGTTTAGGGTTAGGCTTAGGGTCAGGAATGGATTTTGGGTTAGAGTCGAGTGCATTGAGGGTTAGGGATAGTGTTGAAATTGACGATTTAGTGTTTGGTTAGAATCGAGCACATTTAGGGTTAGAGTTTTGGTTAGAATTCGTTAGGGTTAGCGTTAGTGTAAGGGGTAGGGGTAGGGTTAGAGTGCATTTAGGGGTAGGGGTAGGGGTAGGGTTAGGATTAGGGTTAGGGTTTGTGTTGGTAGAATCGAAGTTTAGGGTTAGGCGTAGGGTGAGGATTGCCTTTTGGGTTACAACTGAGTGCATTTAGAGTTAGGGTTAGTGTTGAGATTGACGATTTAGTGTTAGACTTAGAATCGAGCACATTAGGGTTAGAGTTATGGTTAGAATCCACTATATTTAAGCTTAGGGTTTGGGTTAAGGTTATTAGGGTCAGGATTAGAATCGAGAGTATTTCAGGATAGTGTTAGGATTAGAGTTAGGATTAGGGTTAGGTTTCGTAGAAATGAGGGTTAGGGTTAGGGTTAGGGTTAGGGATAGAATCAAGCGCATTTTTAGCGTCAGGAGTTAGGTCAGGGTTAGGGTTAGAGTGCATATAGAGATAGGGATAGGAGTAGGGTTGGGATTAGGGTTAGGGTTTGTGTTGGTAGAATCGAGGTTTAGGGTTAGGCTTAGGGTCAGGATTGCCTTTTGGGTTACAGTCGAGTGCATTTAGGGTTAGGCTTAGTGTTGAGATTGACAATTTAGTGTTAGGGTTATATTCGAGCACATTAGGGTTAGAGTTATGGTTAGAATCCAGTGCATTTAGGGTTAGCATTAGGGATAGGGTTTGGTTTATGTTTAGGGTGAGGGATAGAAAAGAGTGCATTTAAGGATAGTGTTAGGGTTAGAGTTAGGTATAGGGTTAGCTTTCGTCGAATCGAGGGTCAGTGTTAGGGTGAGGGTTAGGGTTAGGATTAGGGTTAGAATCAGGAGCATTTTTAGCGTTAGGGTTGGAGTTAGGGTCAGGGTTGGAGTGCATTTAGGGGTAGGGGAGGAGTTGGGTTAGGATTCGGGTTAGGGTTTGTGTTGGTAGAATCGAGGTTTTGGGTTAGGCTTAGGGTCAGGAGAGCATTTTGGGTCATAATTCAGAGCATTTGGGCTTAGGGTTAGTGTAGAAATTGATGATTTAGTTTTAGCTTTAGAATCAAGCATTTAGGGAAAGAGTTATGATTAGAATTCAGTGCATTTAGGGTTAGGGTTATGCTTAGGGTTAGGGTTAGGGTTAGCTTTAGGGTCAGGGTTAGAATCGAGAGCATTTAAGGATAGTGCTACGGTTAGAGTTAGGTTTAGGGTTAGCTTTCGTAGAATCGAGGGTTAGGCTTGGGGTTAGGCTTAGGGTGAGGGTTAGGGTTAGAATCAAGCACAGTTTTAGTGTTAGCGTTAGGGTGAGGGTTAGGGTTAAAGTGCTTTTAGGGCTAGTGGATGGGATAGGGTTAGAATAGGTGTTAAGGTTTGTGTTGGTAGAATCGAGGTTTAGGTTTAGGCTTAGGGTCAGGATTGCATTTTGGATCAGAATCGAGTGTATTGAGGCTTTTCGTTAGTGTTCAAATTGACGATTTAGTGTTAGGGTTTGAATCGAGCACATTTAGGGTTAGAGTTATGCTTAGAATTCAGTGCATTTAGGGTTAGCGTTAGGGTTAGGGTTAGGTTGAGCGTCAGGGTTAAAATCGAGAGCATTTAAGAATAGTGCTAGGGTTAGAGTTAGGTTTAGCGTTCGCTTTCGTAGAATCGAGGGTTAGGCTTAAGGTTAGGCTTAGGGTTAGGGTTGGGTTAGAATCAGGCACATTTTTAGTGGTCTGCTTTTCATCAGGGTATGGCTTAGAGTGCATTTAGGGGTAGGCGTAGGAGTAGGGTTAGTATTAGGGTTAAGGTTTGTCTTGGTAGAATCGAGGTTTAGGGTTAGGCTTAGGGTCAGGAATGGATTTTGGGTTAGAGTCGAGTGCATTTAGGGTTAGGGATAGTGTTGAAATTGACGATTTAGTGTTTGGTTAGAATCGAGCACATTTAGGGTTAGAGTTTTGGTTAGAATTCGTTAGGGTTAGCGTTAGTGTAAGGGGTAGGGGTAGGGTTAGAGTGCATTTAGGGGTAGGGGTAGGGTTAGGATTAGGGTTAGGGTTTGTGTTGGTAGAATCGAAGTTTAGGGTTAGGCGTAGGGTGAGGATTGCCTTTTGGGTTACAACTGAGTGCATTTAGAGTTAGGGTTAGTGTTGAGATTGACGATTTAGTGTTAGGCTTAGAATCGAGCACATTAGGGTTAGAGTTATGGTTAGAATCCACTATATTTAAGCTTAGGGTTTGGGTTAAGGTTATTAGGGTGAGGATTAGAATCGAGAGTATTTCAGGATAGTGTTAGAATTAGAGTTAGGATTAGGGTTAGGTTTCGTAGAATTGAGGGTTAGGGTTAGGGTTAGGGTTAGGGATAGAATCAAGCGCATTTTTAGCGTCAGGAATTAGGTCAGGGTTAGGGTTAGAGTGCATATAGAGATAGGGATAGGCGTAGGGTTGGGATTAGGGTTAGGGTTTGTGTTGGTAGAATCGAGGTTTAGGGTTAGGTTTAGGGTCAGGATTGCCTTTTGGGTTACAGTCGAGTGCATTTAGGGTTAGGCTTAGTGTTGAGATTGACGATTTAGTGTTAGGGTTATATTCGAGCACATTAGGGTTAGAGTTATGGTTAGAATCCAGTGCATTTAGGGTTAGCATTAGGGATAGGGTTTGGTTTATGTTTAGGGTGAGGGATAGAATCGAGTGCATTTAAGGATAGTGTTAGGGTTAGAGTTAGGTATAGGGTTAGCTTTCGTCGAATCGAGGGTCAGTGTTAGGGTGAGGGTTAGGGTTAGGATTAGGGTTAGAATCAGGAGCATTTTTAGCGTTAGGGTTGGAGTTAGGGTCAGGGTTGGAGTGCATTTAGGGGTAGTGGAGGAGTTGGGTTAGGATTCGGGTTAGGGTTTGTGTTGGTAGAATCGAGGTTTTGGGTTAGGCTTAGGGTCAGGAGAGCATTTTGGGTCATAATTCAGAGCATTTGGGCTTAGGGTTAGTGTAGAAATTGATGATTTAGTTTTAGCTTTAGAATCAAGCACATTTAGGGAAAGACTTATGATTAGAATTCAGTGCATTTAGGGTTAGGGTTAGGGTTAGGGTTAGGGTTAGGGTTAGCTTTAGGGTCAGGGTTAGAATCGAGAGCATTTAAGGATAGTGCTACGGTTAGAGTTAGGTTTAGGGTTAGCTTTCATAGAATCGAGGGTTAGGCTTGGGGTTAGGCTTAGGGTGAGGGTTAGGGTTAGAATCAAGCACAGTTTTAGTGTTAACGTTAGGGTGAGGGTTAGGGTTAAAGTGCTTTTAGGGCTAGTGGATGGGATAGGGTTAGAATAGGTGTTAAGGTTTGTGTTGGTAGAATCGAGGTTTAGGTTTAGGCTTAGGGTCAGGATTGCATTTTGGATCAGAATCGAGTGTATTTAGGCTTTTCGTTAGTGTTCAAGTTGACGATTTAGTGTTAGGGTTTGAATCGAGCACATTTAGGGTTAGAGTTATGCTTAGAATTCAGTGCATTTAGGGTTAGCGTTAGGGTTAGGGTTAGGTTGAGGGTCAGGGTTAAAATCGAGAGCATTTAAGGATAGTGCTAGGGTTAGAGTTAGGTTTAGCGTTCGCTTTCGTAGAATCGAGGGTTAGGCTTAAGGTTAGGCTTAGGGTTAGGGTTGGGTTAGAATCAGGCACATTTTTAGTGGTCTGCTTTTCGTCAGGGTATGGCTTAGAGTGCATTTAGGGGTAGGCGTAGGAGTAGGGTTAGTATTAGGGTTAAGGTTTGTCTTGGTAGAATCGAGGTTTAGGGTTAGGCTTAGGGTCAGGAATGGATTTTGGGTTAGAGTCGAGTGGATTTAGGGTTAGGGATAGTGTTGAAATTGACGATTTAGTGTTTGGTTAGAATCGAGCACATTTAGGGGTAGAGTTTTGGTTAGAATTCGTTAGGGTTAGCGTTAGTGTAAGGGGTAGGGGTAGGGTTAGAGTGCATTTAGGGGTAGGGGTAGGGGTAGGGTTAGGATTAGGGTTAGGGTTTGTGTTGGTAGAATCGAAGTTTAGGGTTAGGCGTAGGGTGAGGATTGCCTTTTGGGTTACAACTGAGTGCATTTAGAGTTAGGGTTAGTGTTGAGATTGACGATTTAGTGTTAGACTTAGAATCGAGCACATTAGGGTTAGAGTTATGGTTAGAATCCACTATATTTAAGCTTAGGGTTTGGGTTAAGGTTATTAGGGTCAGGATTAGAATCGAGAGCATTTCAGGATAGTGTTAGGATTAGAGTTAGGATTAGGGTTAGGTTTCGTAGAATTGAGGGTTAGGGTTAGGGTTAGGGTTAGGGATAGAATCAAGCGCATTTTTAGCGTCAGGAGTTAGGTCAGGGTTAGGGTTAGAGTGCATATAGAGATAGGGATAGGCGTAGGGTTGGGATTAGGGTTAGGGTTTGTGTTGGTAGAATCGAGGTTTAGGGTTAGGCTTAGGGTCAGGATTGCCTTTTGGGTTACAGTCGAGTGCATTTAGGGTTAGGCTTAGTGTTGAGATTGACGATTTAGTGTTAGGGTTATATTCGAGCACATTAGGGTTAGAGTTATGGTTAGAATCCGGTGCATTTAGGGTTAGCATTAGGGATAGGGTTTGGTTTATGTTTAGGGTGAGGGATAGAATCGAGTGCATTTAAGGATAGTGTTAGGGTTAGAGTTAGGTATAGGGTTAGCTTTCGTCGAATCGAGGGTCAGTGTTAGGGTGAGGGTTAGGGTTAGGATTAGGGTTAGAATCAGGAGCATTTTTAGCGTTAGGGTTGGAGTTAGGGTCAGGGTTGGAGTGCATTTAGGGGTAGTGGAGGAGTTGGGTTAGGATTCGGGTTAGGGTTTGTGTTGGTAGAATCGAGGTTTTGGGTTAGGCTTAGGGTCAGGAGAGCATTTTGGGTCATAATTCAGAGCATTTGGGCTTAGGGTTAGTGTAGAAATTGATGATTTAATTTTAGCTTTAGAATCAAGCACATTTAGGGAAAGAGTTATGATTAGAATTCAGTGCATTTAGGGTTAGGGTTAGGCTTAGGGTTAGGGTTAGGGTTAGCTTTAGGGTCAGGGTTAGAATCGAGAGCATTTAAGGATAGTGCTACTGTTAGAGTTAGGTTTAGGGTTAGCTTTCGTAGAATCGAGGGTTAGGCTTGGGGTTAGGCTTAGGGTGAGGGTTAGGGTTAGAATCAAGCACAGTTTTAGTGTTAGCGTTAGGGTGAGGGTTAGGGTTAAAGTGCTTTTAGGGCTAGTGAATGGGATAGGGTTAGAATAGGTGTTAAGGTTTGTGTTGGTAGAATCGAGGTTTAGGTTTAGGCTTAGGGTCAGGATTGCATTTTGGATCAGAATCGAGTGTATTTAGGCTTTTCGTTAGTGTTCAAATTGACGATTTAGTGTTAGGGTTTGAATCGAGCACATTTAGGGTTAGAGTTATGCTTAGAATTCAGTTCATTTAGGGTTAGCGTTAGGGTTAGGGTTAGGTTGAGGGTCAGGGTTTAAAATCGAGAGCATTTAAGGATAGTGCTAGGGTTAGAGTTAGGTTTAGCGTTCGCTTTCGTAGAATCGAGGGTTAGGCTTAAGGTTAGGCTTAGGGTTAGGGTTGGGTTAGAATCAGGCACATTTTTAGTGGTCTGCTTTTCATCAGGGTATGGCTTAGAGTGCATTTAGGGGTAGGCGTAGGAGTAGGGTTAGTATTAGGGTTAAGGTTTGTCTTGGTAGAATCGAGGTTTAGGGTTAGGCTTAGGGTCAGGAATGGATTTTGGGTTAGAGTCGAGTGGATTTAGGGTTAGGGATAGTGTTGAAATTGACGATTTAGTGTTTGGTTAGAATCGAGCACATTTAGGGTTAGAGTTTTGGTTAGAATTCCTTAGGGTTAGCGTTAGTGTAAGGGGTAGGGGTAGGGTTAGAGTGCATTTAGGGGTAGGGGTAGGGGTAGGGTTAGGATTAGGGTTAGGGTTTGTGTTGGTAGAATCGAAGTTTAGGGTTAGGCGTAGGGTGAGGATTGCCTTTTGGGTTACAACTGAGTGCATTTAGAGTTAGGGTTAGTGTTGAGATTGACGATTTAGTGTTAGACTTAGAATCGAGCACATTAGGGTTAGAGTTATGGTTAGAATCCACTATATTTAAGCTTAGGGTTTGGGTTAAGGTTATTAGGGTCAGGATTAGAATCGAGAGTATTTCAGGATAGTGTTAGGATTAGAGTTAGGATTAGGGTTAGGTTTCCTAGAATTGAGGGTTAGGGTTAGGGTTAGGGTTAGGGATAGAATCAAGCGCATTTTTAGCGTCAGGAGTTAGGTCAGGGTTAGGGTTAGAGTGCATATAGAGATAGGGATAGGAGTAGGGTTGGGATTAGGGTTAGGGTTTGTGTTGGTAGAATCGAGGTTTAGGGTTAGGCTTAGGGTCAGGATTGCCTTTTGGGTTACAGTCGAGTGCATTTAGGGTTAGGCTTAGTGTTGAGATTGACGATTTAGTGTTAGGGTTATATTCGAGCACATTAGGGTTAGAGTTATGGTTAGAATCCAGTGCATTTAGGGTTAGCATTAGGGATAGGGTTTGGTTTATGTTTAGGGTGAGGGATAGAATCGAGTGCATTTAAGGATAGTGTTAGGGTTAGAGTTAGGTATAGGGTTAGCTTTCGTCGAATCGAGGGTCAGTGTTAGGGTGAGGGTTAGGGTTAGGATTAGGGTTAGAATCAGGAGCATTTTTAGCGTTAGGGTTGGAGTTAGGGTCAGGGTTGGAGTGCATTTAGGGGTAGTGGAGGAGTTGGGTTAGGATTCGGGTTAGGGTTTGTGTTGGTAGAATCGAGGTTTTTGGTTAGGCTTAGGGTCAGGAGAGCATTTTGGGTCATAATTCAGAGCATTTGGGCTTAGGGTTAGTGTTGAAATTGATGATTTAGTTATAGCGTTCGAATCAGGCACATTTAGGGATAGAGTTATGATTAGAATTCAGTGCATTTAGGGTTAGGGTTAGGGTTAGGTTTAGGGTCAGGTTTAGAATCGAGAGCATTTAAGGATAGTGCTAGGGTTACACTTAGGTTTAGGGTTAGCTTTCGTAGAATCGATGGTTAGGCTTAGGGTTAGGCTTAGGGTGAGGGTTAGGGTTAGAATCAAGCACAGTTTTAGTGTTAGCGTTAGGGTGAGGGTTAGGGTTAAAGTGCTTTTAGGGCTAGTGGATGGGATAGGGTTAGGATAGGTGTTAAGGTTTGTGTTGATAGAATCGAGGTTTAGGGTTAGGCTTAGGGTCAGGATTGCCTTTTGGGTTAGAATCGAGTGCATACAAGGTTAGGGTTAGTGTTGAGATTGACGATTTAGTGTTAGGGTTATAATCGAGCACATTAGGGTTAGAGTTATGATTAGAATCCAGTGCATTTAGGGTTAGGATTAGGGTTAGGGTTAGGGTTATGTTCAGGGTGAGGGTTAGAATCGAGTGCATTTAAGGATAGTGTTAGGGTTAGGGTTAGGTATAGGGGTAGCTTTCGTAGAATCGAGGGTCAGTGTTAGGGTGAGGGTTAATGTTAGGATTAGGGTTAGAATCAGGAGCATATTTAGCGTTAGGGTTGGTGTTGGTGTCAGGGTTTGAGTGCATTTAGGGGTAGGGGAGGAGTTGGGTTAGGATTCGGGTTAGGGTTTGTGTTGGTAGAATCGAGGTTTTGGGTTAGGCTTAGGGTCAGGAGAGCATTTTGGGTCATAATTCAGAGCATTTGGGCTTAGGGTTCGTGTTGAAATTGATGATTTAGTTATAGCGTTAGAATCAGGCACATTTAGGGATAGAGTTATGATTAGAATTCAGTGCATTTAGGGGTAGGGTTAGGGTTAGGGGTAGGTTTAGGGTCGGGGTTAGAATCGAGAACATTTAAGGATAGTGCTAGGGTTAGACTTAGGTTCAGGGTTAGCTTTCGTAGAATCGAGGGTTAGGCTTAGGGTTAGGCTTAGGGTGAGGGTTAGGGTTAGAATCAAGCACAGTTTTAGTGTTAGCGTTAGGGTGAGGGTTAGGGTTAAAGTGCTTTTAGGGCTAGTGGATGGGATAGGGTTAGAATAGGTGTTAAGGTTTGTGTTGGTAGAATCGAGGTTTAGGTTTAGGCTTAGGGTCAGGATTGCATTTTGGATCAGAATCGAGTGTATTTAGGCTTTGCGTTAGTGTTCAAATTGACGATTTAGTGTTAGGGTTTGAATCGAGCACATTTAGGGTTAGAATTATGCTTAGAATTCAGTGCATTTAGGGTTAGCGTTAGGGTTAGGGTTAGGTTGAGGGTCAGGGTTAAAATCGAGAGCATTTAAGGATAGTGCTAGGGTTAGACTTAGGTTTAGCGTTCGCTTTCGTAGAATCGAGGGTTAGGCTTAAGGTTAGGCTTAGGGTTAGGGTTGGGTTAGAATCAGGCACATTTTTAGTGGTCTGCTTTTCGTCAGGGTATGGCTTAGAGTGCATTTAGGGGTAGGCGTAGGAGTAGGGTTAGTATTAGGGTTAAGGTTTGTCTTGGTAGAATCGAGGTTTAGGGTTAGGCTTAGGGTCAGGAATGGATTTTGGGTTAGAGTCGAGTGGATTTAGGGTTAGGGATAGTGTTGAAATTGACGATTTAGTGTTTGGTTAGAATCGAGCACATTTAGGGTTAGAGTTTTGGTTAGAATTCGTTAGGGTTAGCGTTAGTGTAAGGGGTAGGGGTAGGGTTAGACTGCATTTAGGGGTAGGGGTAGGGGTAGGGTTAGGATTAGGGTTAGGGTTTGTGTTGGTAGAATCGAAGTTTAGGGTTAGGCGTAGGGTGAGGATTGCCTTTTGGGTTACAACTGAGTGCTTTTAGAGTTTGGGTTAGTGTTGAGATTGACGATTTAGTGTTAGACTTAGAATCGAGCACATTAGGGTTAGAGTTATGGTTAGAATCCACTATATTTAAGCTTAGGGTTTGGGTTAAGGTTATTAGGGTCAGGATTAGAATCGAGAGCATTTCAGGATATTGTTAGGATTAGAGTTAGGTTTAGGGTTAGGTTTCGTAGAATTGAGGGTTAGGGTTAGGGTTAGGGTTAGGGATAGAATCAAGCGCATTTTTAGCGTCAGGAGTTAGGTCAGGGTTAGGGTTAGAGTGCATATAGAGATAGGGATAGGAGTAGGGTTGGGATTAGGGTTAGGGTTCGTGTTGGTAGAATCGAGGTTTAGGGTTAGGCTTAGGGTCAGGATTGCCTTTTGGGTTACAGTCGAGTGCATTTAGGGTTAGGCTTAGTGTTGAGATTGACGATTTAGTGTTAGGGTTATATTCGAGCACATTAGGGTTAGAGTTATGGTTACAATCCAGTGCATTTAGGGTTAGCATTAGGGATAGGGTTTGGTTTATGTTTAGGGTGAGGGATAGAATCGAGTGCATTTAAGGATAGTGTTAGGGTTAGAGTTAGGTATAGGGTTAGCTTTCGTCGAATCGAGGGTCAGTGTTAGTGTGAGGGTTAGGGTTAGGATTAGGGTTAGAATCAGGAGCATTTTTAGCGTTAGGGTTGGAGTTAGGGTCAGGGTTGGAGTGCATTTAGGGGTAGGGGAGGAGTTGGGTTAGGATTCGGGTTAGGGTTTGTGTTGGTAGAATCGAGGTTTTGGGTTAGGCTTAGGGTCAGGAGAGCATTTTGGGTCATAATTCAGAGCATTTGGGCTTAGGGTTAGTGTAGAAATTGATGATTTAATTTTAGCTTTAGAATCAAGCACATTTAGGGAAAGAGTTATGATTAGAATTCAGTGCATTTAGGGTTAGGGTTAGGCTTAGGGTTAGGGTTAGGGTTAGCTTTAGGGTCAGGGTTAGAATCGAGAGCATTTAAGGATAGTGCTACGGTTAGGGTTAGGTTTAGGGTTAGCTTTCGTAGAATCGAGGGTTAGGCTTGGGGTTAGGCTTAGGGTGAGGGTTAGGGTTAGAATCAAGCACAGTTTTAGTGTTAGCGTTAGGGTGAGGGTTAGGGTTAAAGTGCTTTTAGGGCTAGTGGATGGGATAGGGTTAGAATAGGTGTTAAGGTTTGTGTTGGTAGAATCGAGGTTTAGGTTTAGGCTTAGGGTCAGGATTGCATTTTGGATCAGAATCGAGTGTATTTAGGCTTTTCGTTAGTGTTCAAATTGACGATTTAGTGTTAGGGTTCGAATCGAGCACATTTAGGGTTAGAGTTATGCTTAGAATTCAGTGCATTTAGGGTTAGCGTTAGGGTTAGGGTTAGGTTGAGGGTCAGGGTTAAAATCGAGAGCATTTAAGGATAGTGCTAGGGTTAGAGTTAGGTTTAGCGTTCGCTTTCGTAGAATCGAGGGTTAGGCTTAAGGTTAGGCTTAGGGTTAGGGTTGGGTTAGAATCAGGCACATTTTTAGTGGTCTGCTTTTCATCAGGGTATGGCTTAGAGTGCATTTAGGGGTAGGCGTAGGAGTAGGGTTAGTATTAGGGTTAAGGTTTGTCTTGGTAGAATCGAGGTTTAGGGTTAGGCTTAGGGTCAGGAATGGATTTTGGGTTAGAGTCGAGTGGATTTAGGGTTAGGGATAGTGTTGAAATTGACGATTTAGTGTTTGGTTAGAATCGAGCACATTTAGGGTTAGAGTTTTGGTTAGAATTCGTTAGGGTTAGCGTTAGTGTAAGGGGTAGGGGTAGGGTTAGAGTGCATTTAGGGGTAGGGGTAGGGGTAGGGTTAGGATTAGGGTTAGGGTTTGTGTTGGTAGAATCGAAGTTTAGGGTTAGGCGTAGGGTGAGGATTGCCTTTTGGGTTACAACTGAGTGCATTTAGAGTTAGGGTTAGTGTTGAGATTGACGATTTAGTGTTAGACTTAGAATCGAGCACATTAGGGTTAGAGTTATGGTTAGAATCCACTATATTTAAGCTTAGGGTTTGGGTTAAGGTTATTAGGGTCAGGATTAGAATCGAGAGTATTTCAGGATAGTGTTAGGATTAGAGTTAGGATTAGGGTTAGGTTTCGTAGAATTGAGGGTTAGGGTTAGGGTTAGGGTTAGGGATAGAATCAAGCGCATTTTTAGCGTCAGGAGTTAGGTCAGGGTTAGGGTTAGAGTGCATATAGAGATAGGGATAGGAGTAGGGTTGGGATTAGGGTTAGGGTTTGTGTTGGTAGAATCGAGGTTTAGGGTTAGGCTTAGGGTCAGGATTGCCTTTTGGGTTACAGTCGAGTGCATTTAGGGTTAGGCTTAGTGTTGAGATTGACGATTTAGTGTTAGGGTTATATTCGAGCACATTAGGGTTAGAGTTATGGTTAGAATCCAGTGCATTTAGGGTTAGCATTAGGGATAGGGTTTGGTTTATGTTTAGGGTGAGGGATAGAATCGAGTGCATTTAAGGATAGTGTTAGGGTTAGAGTTAGGTATAGGGTTAGCTTTCGTCGAATCGAGGGTCAGTGTTAGGGTGAGGGTTAGGGTTAGGATTAGGGTTAGAATCAGGAGCATTTTTAGCGTTAGGGTTGGAGTTAGGGTCAGGGTTGGAGTGCATTTAGGGGTAGTGGAGGAGTTGGGTTAGGATTCGGGTTAGGGTTTGTGTTGGTAGAATCGAGGTTTTGGGTTAGGCTTAGGGTCAGGAGAGCATTTTGGGTCATAATTCAGAGCATTTGGGCTTAGGGTTAGTGTTGAAATTGATGATTTAGTTATAGCGTTCGAATCAGGCACATTTAGGGATAGAGTTATGATTAGAATTCAGTGCATTTAGGGTTAGGGTTAGGGTTAGGTTTAGGGTCAGGTTTAGAATCGAGAGCATTTAAGGATAGTGCTAGGGTTACACTTAGGTTTAGGGTTAGCTTTCGTAGAATCGATGGTTAGGCTTAGGGTTAGGCTTAGGGTGAGGGTTAGGGTTAGAATCAAGCACAGTTTTAGTGTTAGCGTTAGGGTGAGGGTTAGGGTTAAAGTGCTTTTAGGGCTAGTGGATGGGATAGGGTTAGGATAGGTGTTAAGGTTTGTGTTGATAGAATCGAGGTTTAGGGTTAGGCTTAGGGTCAGGATTGCCTTTTGGGTTAGAATCGAGTGCATACAAGGTTAGGGTTAGTGTTGAGATTGACGATTTAGTGTTAGGGTTATAATCGAGCACATTAGGGTTAGAGTTATGATTAGAATCCAGTGCATTTAGGGTTAGGATTAGGGTTAGGGTTAGGGTTATGTTCAGGGTGAGGGTTAGAATCGAGTGCATTTAAGGATAGTGTTAGGGTTAGGGTTAGGTATAGGGGTAGCTTTCGTAGAATCGAGGGTCAGTGTTAGGGTGAGGGTTAATGTTAGGATTAGGGTTAGAATCAGGAGCATATTTAGCGTTAGGGTTGGTGTTGGTGTCAGGGTTTGAGTGCATTTAGGGGTAGGGGAGGAGTTGGGTTAGGATTCGGGTTAGGGTTTGTGTTGGTAGAATCGAGGTTTTGGGTTAGGCTTAGGGTCAGGAGAGCATTTTGGGTCATAATTCAGAGCATTTGGGCTTAGGGTTCGTGTTGAAATTGATGATTTAGTTATAGCGTTAGAATCAGGCACATTTAGGGATAGAGTTATGATTAGAATTCAGTGCATTTAGGGGTAGGGTTAGGGTTAGGGGTAGGTTTAGGGTCGGGGTTAGAATCGAGAACATTTAAGGATAGTGCTAGGGTTAGACTTAGGTTCAGGGTTAGCTTTCGTAGAATCGAGGGTTAGGCTTAGGGTTAGGCTTAGGGTGAGGGTTAGGGTTAGAATCAAGCACAGTTTTAGTGTTAGCGTTAGGGTGAGGGTTAGGGTTAAAGTGCTTTTAGGGCTAGTGGATGGGATAGGGTTAGAATAGGTGTTAAGGTTTGTGTTGGTAGAATCGAGGTTTAGGTTTAGGCTTAGGGTCAGGATTGCATTTTGGATCAGAATCGAGTGTATTTAGGCTTTGCGTTAGTGTTCAAATTGACGATTTAGTGTTAGGGTTTGAATCGAGCACATTTAGGGTTAGAATTATGCTTAGAATTCAGTGCATTTAGGGTTAGCGTTAGGGTTAGGGTTAGGTTGAGGGTCAGGGTTAAAATCGAGAGCATTTAAGGATAGTGCTAGGGTTAGACTTAGGTTTAGCGTTCGCTTTCGTAGAATCGAGGGTTAGGCTTAAGGTTAGGCTTAGGGTTAGGGTTGGGTTAGAATCAGGCACATTTTTAGTGGTCTGCTTTTCGTCAGGGTATGGCTTAGAGTGCATTTAGGGGTAGGCGTAGGAGTAGGGTTAGTATTAGGGTTAAGGTTTGTCTTGGTAGAATCGAGGTTTAGGGTTAGGCTTAGGGTCAGGAATGGATTTTGGGTTAGAGTCGAGTGGATTTAGGGTTAGGGATAGTGTTGAAATTGACGATTTAGTGTTTGGTTAGAATCGAGCACATTTAGGGTTAGAGTTTTGGTTAGAATTCGTTAGGGTTAGCGTTAGTGTAAGGGGTAGGGGTAGGGTTAGAGTGCATTTAGGGGTAGGGGTAGGGGTAGGGTTAGGATTAGGGTTAGGGTTTGTGTTGGTAGAATCGAAGTTTAGGGTTAGGCGTAGGGTGAGGATTGCCTTTTGGGTTACAACTGAGTGCTTTTAGAGTTTGGGTTAGTGTTGAGATTGACGATTTAGTGTTAGACTTAGAATCGAGCACATTAGGGTTAGAGTTATGGTTAGAATCCACTATATTTAAGCTTAGGGTTTGGGTTAAGGTTATTAGGGTCAGGATTAGAATCGAGAGCATTTCAGGATATTGTTAGGATTAGAGTTAGGTTTAGGGTTAGGTTTCGTAGAATTGAGGGTTAGGGTTAGGGGTTAGGGTTAGGGATAGAATCAAGCGCATTTTTAGCGTCAGGAGTTAGGTCAGGGTTAGGGTTAGAGTGCATATAGAGATAGGGATAGGAGTAGGGTTGGGATTAGGGTTAGGGTTTGTGTTGGTAGAATCGAGGTTTAGGGTTAGGCTTAGGGTCAGGATTGCCTTTTGGGTTACAGTCGAGTGCATTTAAGGTTTGGCTTAGTTTTGAGATCGACGATTTAGTGTTAGACTTAGAATCCAACACATTAGGGTTAGAGTTATGGTTAGAATCCACTATATTTAAGCTTAGGGTTAGGGTTAGAGTTATTAGGGTCAGGATTAGAATCGAGAGCATTTCAGGATAGTGTTAGGGTTAGAGTTAGGTTTAGGGTTAGGTTTCGTAGAATTGAGGGTTAGGGTTAGGGTTAGGGTTAGGGATAGAATCAAGCGCATTTTTAGTGTTAGGGTTTGGGCCAGCGTTAGGGTTAGAGTGCATGTAGAGGTAGGGATAGGAGTAGGGTTGGGATAAGGGTTAGGGTTTGTGTTGGTAGAATCGAGGTTTAGGGTTAGGCTTAGGGTCAGAGTTGCCTTTAGGGTTAGAGTCGAGTGCATTTAGGGTTAGGCTTAGTGTTGAGATTGACGATCTAGTGTTAGGGTTATAATCGAGCACATTAGGGTTAGAGTTATGGTTAGAATCCACTATATTTAAGCTTAGGGTTAGGGTTAGAGTTATTAGGGTCAGGATTAGAATCGAGAGCATTTAAGGATAGTGTTAGGGTTAGAGTTAGGTTTCGGGTTAGGTTTCGTAGAATTGAGGGTTAGGGTTAGGGTTAGGGTTAGGGTTAGGGTTAGGGATAGAATCAAGCGCATTTTTAGTGTTAGGGGTTGGGTCAGGGTTAGGGTTAGAGTGCATATAGAGGTAGGGATAGGAGTAGGGTTGGGATTAGGGTTAGGGTTTGTGTTGGTAGAATCGAGGTTTAGGGTTAGGCTTAGGGTCAGGAATGGATTTTGGGTTAGAGTCGAGTGGATTTAGGGTTAGGGATAGTGTTGAAATTGACGATTTAGTGTTTGGTTAGAATCGAGCACATTTAGGGTTAGAGTTTTGGTTAGAATTCGTTAGGGTTAGCGTTAGTGTAAGGGGTAGGGGTAGGGTTAGAGTGCATTTAGGGGTAGGGGTAGGGTTAGGATTAGGGTTAGGGTTTGTGTTGGTAGAATCGAAGTTTAGGGTTAGGCGTAGGGTGAGGATTGCCTTTTGGGTTACAACTGAGTGCATTTAGAGTTAGGGTTAGTGTTGAGATTGACGATTTAGTGTTAGACTTAGAATCGAGCACATTAGGGTTAGAGTTATGGTTAGAATCCACTATATTTAAGCTTAGGGTTTGGGTTAAGGTTATTAGGGTCAGGATTAGAATCGAGAGTATTTCAGGATAGTGTTAGGATTAGAGTTAGGATTAGGGTTAGGTTTCGTAGAATTGAGGGTTAGGGTTAGGGTTAGGGTTAGGGATAGAATCAAGCGCATTTTTAGCGTCAGGAGTTAGGTCAGGGTTAGGGTTAGAGTGCATATAGAGATAGGGATAGGAGTAGGGTTGGGATTAGGGTTAGGGTTTGTGTTGGTAGAATCGAGGTTTAGGGTTAGGCTTAGGGTCAGGATTGCCTTTTGGGTTACAGTCGAGTGCATTTAGGGTTAGGCTTAGTGTTGAGATTGACGATTTAGTGTTAGGGTTATATTCGAGCACATTAGGGTTAGAGTTATGGTTAGAATCCAGTGCATTTAGGGTTAGCATTAGGGATAGGGTTTGGTTTATGTTTAGGGTGAGGGATAGAATCGAGTGCATTTAAGGATAGTGTTAGGGTTAGAGTTAGGTATAGGGTTAGCTTTCGTCGAATCGAGGGTCAGTGTTAGGGTGAGGGTTAGGGTTAGGATTAGGGTTAGAATCAGGAGCATTTTTAGCGTTAGGGTTGGAGTTAGGGTCAGGGTTGGAGTGCATTTAGGGGTAGGGGAGGAGTTGGGTTAGGATTAGGGTTAGGGTTTGTGTTGGTAGAATCGAGGTTTTGGGTTAGGCTTAGGGTCAGGAGAGCATTTTGGGTCATAATTCAGAGCATTTGGGCTTAGGGTTAGTGTTGAAATTGATGATTTAGTTATAGCGTTCGAATCAGGCACATTTAGGGATAGAGTTATGATTAGAATTCAGTGCATTTAGGGTTAGGGTTAGGGTTAGGTTTAGGGTCAGGTTTAGAATCGAGAGCATTTAAGGATAGTGCTAGGGTTACACTTAGGTTTAGGGTTAGCTTTCGTAGAATCGAGGGTTAGGCTTAGGGTTAGGCTTAGGGTGAGGGTTAGGGTTAGAATCAAGCACAGTTTTAGTGTTAGCGTTAGGGTGAGGGTTAGGGTTAAAGTGCTTTTAGGGCTAGTGGATGGGATAGGGTTAGAATAGGTGTTAAGGTTTGTGTTGGTAGAATCGAGGTTTAGGTTTAGGCTTAGGGTCAGGATTGCATTTTGGATCAGAATCGAGTGTATTTAGGCTTTGCGTTAGTGTTCAAATTGACGATTTAGTGTTAGGGTTTGAATCGAGCACATTTAGGGTTAGAATTATGCTTAGAATTCAGTGCATTTAGGGTTAGCGTTAGGGTTAGGGTTAGGTTGAGGGTCAGGGTTAAAATCGAGAGCATTTAAGGATAGTGCTAGGGTTAGACTTAGGTTTAGCGTTCGCTTTCGTAGAATCGAGGGTTAGGCTTAAGGTTAGGCTTAGGGTTAGGGTTGGGTTAGAATCAGGCACATTTTTAGTGGTCTGCTTTTCGTCAGGGTATGGCTTAGAGTGCATTTAGGGGTAGGCGTAGGAGTAGGGTTAGTATTAGGGTTAAGGTTTGTCTTGGTAGAATCGAGGTTTAGGGTTAGGCTTAGGGTCAGGAATGGATTTTGGGTTAGAGTCGAGTGGATTTAGGGTTAGGGATAGTGTTGAAATTGACGATTTAGTGTTTGGTTAGAATCGAGCACATTTAGGGTTAGAGTTTTGGTTAGAATTCGTTAGGGTTAGCGTTAGTGTAAGGGGTAGGGGTAGGGTTAGAGTGCATTTAGGGGTAGGGGTAGGGGTAGGGTTAGGATTAGGGTTAGGGTTTGTGTTGGTAGAATCGAAGTTTAGGGTTAGGCGTAGGGTGAGGATTGCCTTTTGGGTTACAACTGAGTGCTTTTAGAGTTTGGGTTAGTGTTGAGATTGACGATTTAGTGTTAGACTTAGAATCGAGCACATTAGGGTTAGAGTTATGGTTAGAATCCACTATATTTAAGCTTAGGGTTTGGGTTAAGGTTATTAGGGTCAGGATTAGAATCGAGAGCATTTCAGGATATTGTTAGGATTAGAGTTAGGTTTAGGGTTAGGTTTCGTAGAATTGAGGGTTAGGGTTAGGGTTAGGGTTAGGGATAGAATCAAGCGCATTTTTAGCGTCAGGAGTTAGGTCAGGGTTAGGGTTAGAGTGCATATAGAGATAGGGATAGGAGTAGGGTTGGGATTAGGGTTAGGGTTTGTGTTGGTAGAATCGAGGTTTAGGGTTAGGCTTAGGGTCAGGATTGCCTTTTGGGTTACAGTCGAGTGCATTTAAGGTTTGGCTTAGTTTTGAGATCGACGATTTAGTGTTAGACTTAGAATCCAACACATTAGGGTTAGAGTTATGGTTAGAATCCACTATATTTAAGCTTAGGGTTAGGGTTAGAGTTATTAGGGTCAGGATTAGAATCGAGAGCATTTCAGGATAGTGTTAGGGTTAGAGTTAGGTTTAGGGTTAGGTTTCGTAGAATTGAGGGTTAGGGTTAGGGTTAGGGTTAGGGATAGAATCAAGCGCATTTTTAGTGTTAGGGTTTGGGCCAGCGTTAGGGTTAGAGTGCATGTAGAGGTAGGGATAGGAGTAGGGTTGGGATAAGGGTTAGGGTTTGTGTTGGTAGAATCGAGGTTTAGTGTTAGGCTTAGGGTCAGAGTTGCCTTTAGGGTTAGAGTCGAGTGCATTTAGGGTTAGGCTTAGTGTTGAGATTGACGATCTAGTGTTAGGGTTATAATCGAGCACATTAGGGTTAGAGTTATGGTTAGAATCCACTATATTTAAGCTTAGGGTTAGGGTTAGAGTTATTAGGGTCAGGATTAGAATCGAGAGCATTTAAGGATAGTGTTAGGGTTAGAGTTAGGTTTCGGGTTAGGTTTCGTAGAATTGAGGGTTAGGGTTAGGGTTAGGGTTAGGGTTAGGGTTAGGGATAGAATCAAGCGCATTTTTAGTGTTAGGGGTTGGGTCAGGGTTAGGGTTAGAGTGCATATAGAGGTAGGGATAGGAGTAGGGTTGGGATTAGGGTTAGGGTTTGTGTTGGTAGAATCGAGGTTTAGGGTTAGGCTTAGGGTCAGGAATGGATTTTGGGTTAGAGTCGAGTGGATTTAGGGTTAGGGATAGTGTTGAAATTGACGATTTAGTGTTTGGTTAGAATCGAGCACATTTAGGGTTAGAGTTTTGGTTAGAATTCGTTAGGGTTAGCGTTAGTGTAAGGGGTAGGGGTAGGGTTAGAGTGCATTTAGGGGGTAGGGGTAGGGTTAGGATTAGGGTTAGGGTTTGTGTTGGTAGAATCGAAGTTTAGGGTTAGGCGTAGGGTGAGGATTGCCTTTTGGGTTACAACTGAGTGCATTTAGAGTTAGGGTTAGTGTTGAGATTGACGATTTAGTGTTAGACTTAGAATCGAGCACATTAGGGTTAGAGTTATGGTTAGAATCCACTATATTTAAGCTTAGGGTTTGGGTTAAGGTTATTAGGGTCAGGATTAGAATCGAGAGTATTTCAGGATAGTGTTAGGATTAGAGTTAGGATTAGGGTTAGGTTTCGTAGAATTGAGGGTTAGGGTTAGGGTTAGGGTTAGGGATAGAATCAAGCGCATTTTTAGCGTCAGGAGTTAGGTCAGGGTTAGGGTTAGAGTGCATATAGAGATAGGGATAGGAGTAGGGTTGGGATTAGGGTTAGGGTTTGTGTTGGTAGAATCGAGGTTTAGGGTTAGGCTTAGGGTCAGGATTGCCTTTTGGGTTACAGTCGAGTGCATTTAGGGTTAGGCTTAGTGTTGAGATTGACGATTTAGTGTTAGGGTTATATTCGAGCACATTAGGGTTAGAGTTATGGTTAGAATCCAGTGCATTTAGGGTTAGCATTAGGGATAGGGTTTGGTTTATGTTTAGGGTGAGGGATAGAATCGAGTGCATTTAAGGATAGTGTTAGGGTTAGAGTTAGGTATAGGGTTAGCTTTCGTCGAATCGAGGGTCAGTGTTAGGGTGAGGGTTAGGGTTAGGATTAGGGTTAGAATCAGGAGCATTTTTAGCGTTAGGGTTGGAGTTAGGGTCAGGGTTGGAGTGCATTTAGGGGTAGGGGAGGAGTTGGGTTAGGATTAGGGTTAGGGTTTGTGTTGGTAGAATCGAGGTTTTGGGTTAGGCTTAGGGTCAGGAGAGCATTTTGGGTCATAATTCAGAGCATTTGGGCTTAGGGTTAGTGTTGAAATTGATGATTTAGTTATAGCGTTCGAATCAGGCACATTTAGGGATAGAGTTATGATTAGAATTCAGTGCATTTAGGGTTAGGGTTAGGGTTAGGTTTAGGGTCAGGTTTAGAATCGAGAGCATTTAAGGATAGTGCTAGGGTTACACTTAGGTTTAGGGTTAGCTTTCGTAGAATCGAGGGTTAGGCTTAGGGTTAGGCTTAGGGTGAGGGTTAGGGTTAGAATCAAGCACAGTTTTAGTGTTAGCGTTAGGGTGAGGGTTAGGGTTAAAGTGCTTTTAGGGCTAGTGGTAGGGGTACTGTTAGGATTAGGGTTAAGGTTTGTGTGGGTAGAATCGAGGTTTAGGTTTAGGCTTAGGGTCAGGATTGCATTTTGGATCAGAATCGAGTGTATTTAGGCTTTGCGTTAGTGTTCAAATTGACGATTTAGTGTTAGGGTTTGAATCGAGCACATTTAGGGTTAGAATTATGCTTAGAATTCAGTGCATTTAGGGTTAGCGTTAGGGTTAGGGTTAGGTTGAGGGTCAGGGTTAAAATCGAGAGCATTTAAGGATAGTGCTAGGGTTAGACTTAGGTTTAGCGTTCGCTTTCGTAGAATCGAGGGTTAGGCTTAAGGTTAGGCTTAGGGTTAGGGTTGGGTTAGAATCAGGCACATTTTTAGTGGTCTGCTTTTCGTCAGGGTATGGCTTAGAGTGCATTTAGGGGTAGGCGTAGGAGTAGGGTTAGTATTAGGGTTAAGGTTTGTCTTGGTAGAATCGAGGTTTAGGGTTAGGCTTAGGGTCAGGAATGGATTTTGGGTTAGAGTCGAGTGGATTTAGGGTTAGGGATAGTGTTGAAATTGACGATTTAGTGTTTGGTTAGAATCGAGCACATTTAGGGTTAGAGTTTTGGTTAGAATTCGTTAGGGTTAGCGTTAGTGTAAGGGGTAGGGGTAGGGTTAGAGTGCATTTAGGGGTAGGGGTAGGGGTAGGGTTAGGATTAGGGTTAGGGTTTGTGTTGGTAGAATCGAAGTTTAGGGTTAGGCGTAGGGTGAGGATTGCCTTTTGGGTTACAACTGAGTGCTTTTAGAGTTTGGGTTAGTGTTGAGATTGACGATTTAGTGTTAGACTTAGAATCGAGCACATTAGGGTTAGAGTTATGGTTAGAATCCACTATATTTAAGCTTAGGGTTTGGGTTAAGGTTATTAGGGGTCAGGATTAGAATCGAGAGCATTTCAGGATATTGTTAGGATTAGAGTTAGGTTTAGGGTTAGGTTTCGTAGAATTGAGGGTTAGGGTTAGGGTTAGGGTTAGGGATAGAATCAAGCGCATTTTTAGCGTCAGGAGTTAGGTCAGGGTTAGGGTTAGAGTGCATATAGAGATAGGGATAGGAGTAGGGTTGGGATTAGGGTTAGGGTTTGTGTTGGTAGAATCGAGGTTTAGGGTTAGGCTTAGGGTCAGGATTGCCTTTTGGGTTACAGTCGAGTGCATTTAAGGTTTGGCTTAGTTTTGAGATCGACGATTTAGTGTTAGACTTAGAATCCAACACATTAGGGTTAGAGTTATGGTTAGAATCCACTATATTTAAGCTTAGGGTTAGGGTTAGAGTTATTAGGGTCAGGATTAGAATCGAGAGCATTTCAGGATAGTGTTAGGGTTAGAGTTAGGTTTAGGGTTAGGTTTCGTAGAATTGAGGGTTAGGGTTAGGGTTAGGGTTAGGGATAGAATCAAGCGCATTTTTAGTGTTAGGGTTTGGGCCAGCGTTAGGGTTAGAGTGCATGTAGAGGTAGGGATAGGAGTAGGGTTGGGATAAGGGTTAGGGTTTGTGTTGGTAGAATCGAGGTTTAGTGTTAGGCTTAGGGTCAGAGTTGCCTTTAGGGTTAGAGTCGAGTGCATTTAGGGTTAGGCTTAGTGTTGAGATTGACGATCTAGTGTTAGGGTTATAATCGAGCACATTAGGGTTAGAGTTATGGTTAGAATCCACTATATTTAAGCTTAGGGTTAGGGTTAGAGTTATTAGGGTCAGGATTAGAATCGAGAGCATTTAAGGATAGTGTTAGGGTTAGAGTTAGGTTTCGGGTTAGGTTTCGTAGAATTGAGGGTTAATGTTAGGGTTAGGGTTAGGGTTAGGGTTAGGGTTAGGGATAGAATCAAGCGCATTTTTAGTGTTAGGGGTTGGGTCAGGGTTAGGGTTAGAGTGCATATAGAGGTAGGGATAGGAGTAGGGTTGGGATTAGGGTTAGGGTTTGTGTTGGTAG
>NW_027325227.1:0-71859 GCF_028372415.1 Notamacropus eugenii | reverse complement strand
TTAGATTTAGAGTGCAGGTTAAGAATCGAGGTTAGGATTAGAGTTAGGTTTAGGGTTAGCTTTCGTAGAATCGAGGGTTAGGGTTAGAGTTGGGTTAGGTTCAGGTTTTGGGTCAAATTCAAGCGCATTTTTAGTGTTAGGATTGGGGTTAGCGTTACCGTGCACGTGGGTGTAGAGATAGGGGTAGGGTTAGGATTAGGGTTAGGGTTAGTGTTTGTAGAATCGCAGGTTAGGGTTAGGCTTAGGGTCAGTATTGCTTTTTGAGTCAGAATCGAGTGCATTTAGGCTTAGGGTTAGTGTTGAAATTGACAATTTAGTGTTAGGGTTAGAATCGAGCACATTTAGGTTTAGAGTTATTGTTAGAATCCAGTGCATTTAGGATTAGGGTTATTTTTGAGATTGACGATTTAGTGTTAGTGTTAGAATCGAGCATATTTAGGGTTAGAGTTCTGGTGAGATCCAGTGCATTTAGGATTAGGTTTAGGGTTAGGGTTAGCGTCAGGGTTTGAATCGAGTGCATTTAAGGTTAGGGTTAGGGTTAGGGTTAGGTTTAGGGTTAGCTTTGGTAGAATCGAGGCTTAGGGTTAGAGTTAGGGTTAGGGGTATGGGTAGGGTTAGGGTTAGAATCAAACGCATTTTTAGTGTTGGGGTTGGGGTTAGGGTTAGGGTTAGAGTGCATTTAGGGGTAGGGGTAGGTGTAGAGTTAGAATTAGGGTTAGGGTTAGTGTTGGTAGAATCGAGGTTTAGGGTTAGGTTTAGGGTCAGGATTCCATCTTGGGTTAGAATCGAGTGCATTTAGGCTTTGGTTTCGTGTTGAAATTGACGATTTAGTGTTAGGGTTATAATTGAGCACAGTTAGGGTTAGAGTTATGGTTAGAATCCAGTGCATTTAAGGTTAGGGTTAGGGTAAGGGTTAGGGTCAGGGTTAGAATCGAGTGCATTAAACGTTAGGGTTAGAGTTAGGGTTAGGTTTAGCGTTAGCTTTTGTAGAATCGAGGGTTAGGGTTAGGGTTAGGGTTGGGTTAGTGTTAAGGTTAGGGTTAGAATCGAGTGCATTGAAGGTTACGGTTAACATTATGGTTAGGTTTAGGGTTAGCTTTGTTTGAATGGAGGGCTAGGGTTAGGGTTAGGGTTAGGGTTAAGGTTAGGCTTCGGGTTAGAGTGCATTTAGGGGTAGGGGTAGGTGTAGAGTTAGGATTAGGGTTAGGGTTAGTGTTGGTAGAATCGTGGTTTAGGGTTAGGTTTAGGGTCAGGATTCCATCTTGGGTTAGAATCGTGTGCATTTAGGCTTAGGGTTAGTGTTGAAATTGACGATTTATTGTTAGGGTTAGAATCGAGCACATTAGGTTTAGAGTTATGGTTAGAATTCAGTGCATTTAGGGTTAGGGTTAGCGTTAGGGTTAGGGTCAGGGTTAGAATCGAGTGCATTTAAGGTTAGGGTTAGGGTTAGGGTTAGGTTTAGGGTTAACTTTGGTAGAATCGCGAGTTTTGGTTGGGTTAGGGTTAGGATTAGGGTTAGTGTGCATTTAGGTGTAGGGTTAGCCGTAGTGTTAGAATTAGGGTCAGGGTTAGTGTTGGTAGAATCGAGGATTAGGATTACGCTTAGTGTCAGGATTGCATTTTGGGCCAGAATCGAGTGCATTTAGGCTTAGGGTTAGTGTTGAAATTGACGATTTCGTGTTAGGGTTAGAATCGAGCAGAAATAGGGTTAGAGTTATGGTTAGAATTCAGTGCATTGAGGCTTAGGGTTGGGGTTGGGTTAGTGTTAAGGTTAGGGTTAGAATCAAGCCCATTTTTAGTATTAGGTTAGGGTTAGGGTTAGGGTTAGAGTGCCTTTAGGGGTAGGGGTAGGGTTAGGGTTAGAACTGAGGTTAGGGTTAGTGTTAGTAGAATCGAGGTTTAGGGTTAGGCTTAGGGTGAGATTGCAGTTTGGGTCAGAATCGAGTGCATTTAGGTTCAAGTTTAGTGTTGAAATTGACGATTTAGTGTTAGGGTTAGAATCGAGCACATTTAGGTTTAGTGTTATGGTTAGAATCCAGTGCCTTTAGGGTTAGGGTTTGAGTTAGGATTAGAGTCAGGGTTAGAATCGAGTGCATTTAAGATTAGGGTTAGGATTAGAGTTAGGTTTAGGGTTAGCTTTCGTAGAATCGAGGGTTAGGGTTAGAGTTGGGTTAGGTTCAGGTTTTGGGTCAAATTCAAGCGCATTTTTAGTGTTAGGATTGGGGTTAGCGTTACCGTGCACGTGGGTGTAGAGATAGGGGTAGGGTTAGGATTAGGGTTAGGGTTAGTGTTTGTAGAATCGCAGGTTAGGGTTAGGCTTAGGGTCAGTATTGCTTTTTGAGTCAGAATCGAGTGCATTTAGGCTTAGGGTTAGTGTTGAAATTGACAATTTAGTGTTAGGGTTAGAATCGAGCACATTTAGGTTTAGAGTTATTGTTAGAATCCAGTGCATTTAGGATTAGGGTTATTTTTGAGATTGACGATTTAGTGTTAGTGTTAGAATCGAGCATATTTAGGGTTAGAGTTCTGGTGAGATCCAGTGCATTTAGGATTAGGTTTAGGGTTAGGGTTAGCGTCAGGGTTTGAATCGAGTGCATTTAAGGTTAGGGTTAGGGTTAGGGTTAGGTTTAGGGTTAGCTTTGGTAGAATCGAGGCTTAGAGTTAGAGTTAGGGTTAGGGGTATGGGTAGGGTTAGGGTTAGAATCAAACGCATTTTTAGTGTTGGGGTTGGGGTTAGGGTTAGGGTTAGAGTGCATTTAGGGGTAGGGGTAGGTGTAGAGTTAGAATTAGGGTTAGGGTTAGTGTTGGTAGAATCGAGGTTTAGGGTTAGGTTTAGGGTCAGGATTCCATCTTGGGTTAGAATCGAGTGCATTTAGGCTTTGGTTTCGTGTTGAAATTGACGATTTAGTGTTAGGGTTATAATTGAGCACAGTTAGGGTTAGAGTTATGGTTAGAATCCAGTGCATTTAAGGTTAGGGTTAGGGTAAGGGTTAGGGTCAGGGTTAGAATCGAGTGCATTAAACGTTAGGGTTAGAGTTAGGGTTAGGTTTAGCGTTAGCTTTTGTAGAATCGAGGGTTAGGGTTAGGGTTAGGGTTGGGTTAGTGTTAAGGTTAGGGTTAGAATCGAGTGCATTGAAGGTTACGGTTAACATTATGGTTAGGTTTAGGGTTAGCTTTGTTTGAATGGAGGGCTAGGGTTAGGGTTAGGGTTAGGGTTAAGGTTAGGCTTCGGGTTAGAGTGCATTTAGGGGTAGGGGTAGGTGTAGAGTTAGGATTAGGGTTAGGGTTAGTGTTGGTAGAATCGTGGTTTAGGGTTAGGTTTAGGGTCAGGATTCCATCTTGGGTTAGAATCGTGTGCATTTAGGCTTAGGGTTAGTGTTGAAATTGACGATTTATTGTTAGGGTTAGAATCGAGCACATTAGGTTTAGAGTTATGGTTAGAATTCAGTGCATTTAGGGTTAGGGTTAGCGTTAGGGTTAGGGTCAGGTTAGAATCGAGTGCATTTAAGGTTAGGGTTAGGGTTAGGGTTAGGTTTAGGGTTAACTTTGGTAGAATCGCGAGTTTTGGTTGGGTTAGGGTTAGGATTAGGGTTAGTGTGCATTTAGGTGTAGGGTTAGCCGTAGTGTTAGAATTAGGGTCAGGGTTAGTGTTGGTAGAATCGAGGATTAGGATTACGCTTAGTGTCAGGATTGCATTTTGGGCCAGAATCGAGTGCATTTAGGCTTAGGGTTAGTGTTGAAATTGACGATTTCGTGTTAGGGTTAGAATCGAGCAGAAATAGGGTTAGAGTTATGGTTAGAATTCAGTGCATTGAGGCTTAGGGTTAGGGTTGGGTTAGTGTTAAGGTTAGGGTTAGAATCAAGCCCATTTTTAGTATTAGGTTAGGGTTAGGGTGAGGGTTAGAGTGCCTTTAGGGTAGGGGTAGGGTTAGGGTTAGAACTGAGGTTAGGGTTAGTGTTAGTAGAATCGAGGTTTAGGGTTAGGCTTAGGGTGAGATTGCAGTTTGGGTCAGAATCGAGTGCATTTAGGTTCAAGTTTAGTGTTGAAATTGACGATTTAGTGTTAGGGTTAGAATCGAGCACATTTAGGTTTAGTGTTATGGTTAGAATCCAGTGCCTTTAGGGTTAGGGTTTGAGTTAGGATTAGAGTCAGGGTTAGAATCGAGTGCATTTAAGATTAGGGTTAGGATTAGAGTTAGGTTTAGGGTTAGCTTTCGTAGAATCGAGGGTTAGGGTTAGAGTTGGGTTAGGTTCAGGTTTTGGGTCAAATTCAAGCGCATTTTTAGTGTTAGGATTGGGGTTAGCGTTACCGTGCACGTGGGTGTAGAGATAGGGGTAGGGTTAGGATTAGGGTTAGGGTTAGTGTTTGTAGAATCGCAGGTTAGGGTTAGGCTTAGGGTCAGTATTGCTTTTTGAGTCAGAATCGAGTGCATTTAGGCTTAGGGTTAGTGTTGAAATTGACAATTTAGTGTTAGGGTTAGAATCGAGCACATTTAGGTTTAGAGTTATTGTTAGAATCCAGTGCATTTAGGATTAGGGTTATTTTTGAGATTGACGATTTAGTGTTAGTGTTAGAATCGAGCATATTTAGGGTTAGAGTTCTGGTGAGATCCAGTGCATTTAGGATTAGGTTTAGGGTTAGGGTTAGCGTCAGGGTTTGAATCGAGTGCATTTAAGGTTAGGGTTAGGGTTAGGGTTAGGTTTAGGGTTAGCTTTGGTAGAATCGAGGCTTAGGGTTAGAGTTAGGGTTAGGGGTATGGGTAGGGTTAGGGTTAGAATCAAACGCATTTTAGTGTTGGGGTTGGGGTTAGGGTTAGGGTTAGAGTGCATTTAGGGGTAGGGGTAGGTGTAGAGTTAGAATTAGGGTTAGGGTTAGTGTTGGTAGAATCGAGGTTTAGGGTTAGGTTTAGGGTCAGGATTCCATCTTGGGTTAGAATCGAGTGCATTTAGGCTTTGGTTTCGTGTTGAAATTGACGATTAGTGTTAGGGTTATAATTGAGCACAGTTAGGGTTAGAGTTATGGTTAGAATCCAGTGCATTTAAGGTTAGGGTTAGGGTAAGGGTTAGGGTCAGGGTTAGAATCGAGTGCATTAAACGTTAGGGTTAGAGTTAGGGTTAGGTTTAGCGTTAGCTTTTGTAGAATCGAGGGTTAGGGTTAGGGTTAGGGTTGGGTTAGTGTTAAGGTTAGGGTTAGAATCGAGTGCATTGAAGGTTACGGTTAACATTATGGTTAGGTTTAGGGTTAGCTTTGTTTGAATGGAGGGCTAGGGTTAGGGTTAGGGTTAGGGTTAAGGTTAGGCTTCGGGTTAGAGTGCATTTAGGGTAGGGGTAGGTGTAGAGTTAGGATTAGGGTTAGGGTTAGTGTTGGTAGAATCGTGGTTTAGGGTTAGGTTTAGGGTCAGGATTCCATCTTGGGTTAGAATCGTGTGCATTTAGGCTTAGGGTTAGTGTTGAAATTGACGATTTATTGTTAGGGTTAGAATCGAGCACATTAGGTTTAGAGTTATGGTTAGAATTCAGTGCATTTAGGGTTAGGGTTAGCGTTAGGGTTAGGGTCAGGGTTAGAATCGAGTGCATTTAAGGTTAGGGTTAGGGTTAGGGTTAGGTTTAGGGTTAACTTTGGTAGAATCGCGAGTTTTGGTTGGGTTAGGGTTAGGATTAGGGTTAGTGTGCATTTAGGTGTAGGGTTAGCCGTAGTGTTAGAATTAGGGTCAGGGTTAGTGTTGGTAGAATCGAGGATTAGGATTACGCTTAGTGTCAGGATTGCATTTTGGGCCAGAATCGAGTGCATTTAGGCTTAGGGTTAGTGTTGAAATTGACGATTTCGTGTTAGGGTTAGAATCGAGCAGAAATAGGGTTAGAGTTATGGTTAGAATTCAGTGCATTGAGGCTTAGGGTTGGGGTTGGGTTAGTGTTAAGGTTAGGGTTAGAATCAAGCCCATTTTTAGTATTAGGTTAGGGTTAGGGTTAGGGTTAGAGTGCCTTTAGGGGTAGGGGTAGGGTTAGGGTTAGAACTGAGGTTAGGGTTAGTGTTAGTAGAATCGAGGTTTAGGGTTAGGCTTAGGGTGAGATTGCAGTTTGGGTCAGAATCGAGTGCATTTAGGTTCAAGTTTAGTGTTGAAATTGACGATTTAGTGTTAGGGTTAGAATCGAGCACATTTAGGTTTAGTGTTATGGTTAGAATCCAGTGCCTTTAGGGTTAGGGTTTGAGTTAGGATTAGAGTCAGGGTTAGAATCGAGTGCATTTAAGATTAGGGTTAGGATTAGAGTTAGGTTTAGGGTTAGCTTTCGTAGAATCGAGGGTTAGGGTTAGAGTTGGGTTAGGTTCAGGTTTTGGGTCAAATTCAAGCGCATTTTTAGTGTTAGGATTGGGGTTAGCGTTACCGTGCATGTGGGTGTAGAGATAGGGGTAGGGTTAGGATTAGGGTTAGGGTTAGTGTTTGTAGAATCGCAGGTTAGGGTTAGGCTTAGGGTCAGTATTGCTTTTTGAGTCAGAATCGAGTGCATTTAGGCTTAGGGTTAGTGTTGAAATTGACAATTTAGTGTTAGGGTTAGAATCGAGCACATTTAGGTTTAGAGTTATTGTTAGAATCCAGTGCATTTAGGATTAGGGTTATTTTTGAGATTGACGATTTAGTGTTAGTGTTAGAATCGAGCATATTTAGGGTTAGAGTTCTGGTGAGATCCAGTGCATTTAGGATTAGGTTTAGGGTTAGGGTTAGCGTCAGGGTTTGAATCGAGTGCATTTAAGGTTAGGGTTAGGGTTAGGGTTAGGTTTAGGGTTAGCTTTGGTAGAATCGAGGCTTAGGGTTAGAGTTAGGGTTAGGGGTATGGGTAGGGTTAGGGTTAGAATCAAACGCATTTTTAGTGTTGGGGTTGGGGTTAGGGTTAGGGTTAGAGTGCATTTAGGGGTAGGGGTAGGTGTAGAGTTAGAATTAGGGTTAGGGTTAGTGTTGGTAGAATCGAGGTTTAGGGTTAGGTTTAGGGTCAGGATTCCATCTTGGGTTAGAATCGAGTGCATTTAGGCTTTGGTTTCGTGTTGAAATTGACGATTTAGTGTTAGGGTTATAATTGAGCACAGTTAGGGTTAGAGTTATGGTTAGAATCCAGTGCATTTAAGGTTAGGGTTAGGGTAAGGGTTAGGGTCAGGGTTAGAATCGAGTGCATTAAACGTTAGGGTTAGAGTTAGGGTTAGGTTTAGCGTTAGCTTTTGTAGAATCGAGGGTTAGGGTTAGGGTTAGGGTTGGGTTAGTGTTAAGGTTAGGGTTAGAATCGAGTGCATTGAAGGTTACGGTTAACATTATGGTTAGGTTTAGGGTTAGCTTTGTTTGAATGGAGGGCTAGGGTTAGGGTTAGGGTTAGGGTTAAGGTTAGGCTTCGGGTTAGAGTGCATTTAGGGGTAGGGGTAGGTGTAGAGTTAGGATTAGGGTTAGGGTTAGTGTTGGTAGAATCGTGGTTTAGGGTTAGGTTTAGGGTCAGGATTCCATCTTGGGTTAGAATCGTGTGCATTTAGGCTTAGGGTTAGTGTTGAAATTGACGATTTATTGTTAGGGTTAGAATCGAGCACATTAGGTTTAGAGTTATGGTTAGAATTCAGTGCATTTAGGGTTAGGGTTAGCGTTAGGGTTAGGGTCAGGGTTAGAATCGAGTGCATTTAAGGTTAGGGTTAGGGTTAGGGTTAGGTTTAGGGTTAACTTTGGTAGAATCGCGAGTTTTGGTTGGGTTAGGGTTAGGATTAGGGTTAGTGTGCATTTAGGTGTAGGGTTAGCCGTAGTGTTAGAATTAGGGTCAGGGTTAGTGTTGGTAGAATCGAGGATTAGGATTACGCTTAGTGTCAGGATTGCATTTTGGGCCAGAATCGAGTGCATTTAGGCTTAGGGTTAGTGTTGAAATTGACGATTTCGTGTTAGGGTTAGAATCGAGCAGAAATAGGGTTAGAGTTATGGTTAGAATTCAGTGCATTGAGGCTTAGGGTTGGGGTTGGGTTAGTGTTAAGGTTAGGGTTAGAATCAAGCCCATTTTTAGTATTAGGTTAGGGTTAGGGTTAGGGTTAGAGTGCCTTTAGGGGTAGGGGTAGGGTTAGGGTTAGAACTGAGGTTAGGGTTAGTGTTAGTAGAATCGAGGTTTAGGGTTAGGCTTAGGGTGAGATTGCAGTTTGGGTCAGAATCGAGTGCATTTAGGTTCAAGTTTAGTGTTGAAATTGACGATTTAGTGTTAGGGTTAGAATCGAGCACATTTAGGTTTAGTGTTATGGTTAGAATCCAGTGCCTTTAGGGTTAGGGTTTGAGTTAGGATTAGAGTCAGGGTTAGAATCGAGTGCATTTAAGATTAGGGTTAGGATTAGAGTTAGGTTTAGGGTTAGCTTTCGTAGAATCGAGGGTTAGGGTTAGAGTTGGGTTAGGTTCAGGTTTTGGGTCAAATTCAAGCGCATTTTTAGTGTTAGGATTGGGGTTAGCGTTACCGTGCATGTGGGTGTAGAGATAGGGGTAGGGTTAGGATTAGGGTTAGGGTTAGTGTTTGTAGAATCGCAGGTTAGGGTTAGGCTTAGGGTCAGTATTGCTTTTTGAGTCAGAATCGAGTGCATTTAGGCTTAGGGTTAGTGTTGAAATTGACAATTTAGTGTTAGGGTTAGAATCGAGCACATTTAGGTTTAGAGTTATTGTTAGAATCCAGTGCATTTAGGATTAGGGTTATTTTTGAGATTGACGATTTAGTGTTAGTGTTAGAATCGAGCATATTTAGGGTTAGAGTTCTGGTGAGATCCAGTGCATTTAGGATTAGGTTTAGGGTTAGGGTTAGCGTCAGGGTTTGAATCGAGTGCATTTAAGGTTAGGGTTAGGGTTAGGGTTAGGTTTAGGGTTAGCTTTGGTAGAATCGAGGCTTAGGGTTAGAGTTAGGGTTAGGGGTATGGGTAGGGTTAGGGTTAGAATCAAACGCATTTTTAGTGTTGGGGTTGGGGTTAGGGTTAGGGTTAGAGTGCATTTAGGGGTAGGGGTAGGTGTAGAGTTAGAATTAGGGTTAGGGTTAGTGTTGGTAGAATCGAGGTTTAGGGTTAGGTTTAGGGTCAGGATTCCATCTTGGGTTAGAATCGAGTGCATTTAGGCTTTGGTTTCGTGTTGAAATTGACGATTTAGTGTTAAGGTTATAATTGAGCACAGTTAGGGTTAGAGTTATGGTTAGAATCCAGTGCATTTAAGGTTAGGGTTAGGGTAAGGGTTAGGGTCAGGGTTAGAATCGAGTGCATTAAACGTTAGGGTTAGAGTTAGGGTTAGGTTTAGCGTTAGCTTTTGTAGAATCGAGGGTTAGGGTTAGGGTTAGGGTTGGGTTAGTGTTAAGGTTAGGGTTAGAATCGAGTGCATTGAAGGTTACGGTTAACATTATGGTTAGGTTTAGGGTTAGCTTTGTTTGAATGGAGGGCTAGGGTTAGGGTTAGGGTTAGGGTTAAGGTTAGGCTTCGGGTTAGAGTGCATTTAGGGGTAGGGGTAGGTGTAGAGTTAGGATTAGGGTTAGGGTTAGTGTTGGTAGAATCGTGGTTTAGGGTTAGGTTTAGGGTCAGGATTCCATCTTGGGTTAGAATCGTGTGCATTTAGGCTTAGGGTTAGTGTTGAAATTGACGATTTATTGTTAGGGTTAGAATCGAGCACATTAGGTTTAGAGTTATGGTTAGAATTCAGTGCATTTAGGGTTAGGGTTAGCGTTAGGGTTAGGGTCAGGGTTAGAATCGAGTGCATTTAAGGTTAGGGTTAGGGTTAGGGTTAGGTTTAGGGTTAACTTTGGTAGAATCGCGAGTTTTGGTTGGGTTAGGGTTAGGATTAGGGTTAGTGTGCATTTAGGTGTAGGGTTAGCCGTAGTGTTAGAATTAGGGTCAGGGTTAGTGTTGGTAGAATCGAGGATTAGGATTACGCTTAGTGTCAGGATTGCATTTTGGGCCAGAATCGAGTGCATTTAGGCTTAGGGTTAGTGTTGAAATTGACGATTTCGTGTTAGGGTTAGAATCGAGCAGAAATAGGGTTAGAGTTATGGTTAGAATTCAGTGCATTGAGGCTTAGGGTTAGGGTTGGGTTAGTGTTAAGGTTAGGGTTAGAATCAAGCCCATTTTTAGTATTAGGTTAGGGTTAGGGTTAGGGTTAGAGTGCCTTTAGGGGTAGGGGTAGGGTTAGGGTTAGAACTGAGGTTAGGGTTAGTGTTAGTAGAATCGAGGTTTAGGGTTAGGCTTAGGGTGAGATTGCAGTTTGGGTCAGAATCGAGTGCATTTAGGTTCAAGTTTAGTGTTGAAATTGACGATTTAGTGTTAGGGTTAGAATCGAGCACATTTAGGTTTAGTGTTATGGTTAGAATCCAGTGCCTTTAGGGTTAGGGTTTGAGTTAGGATTAGAGTCAGGGTTAGAATCGAGTGCATTTAAGATTAGGGTTAGGATTAGAGTTAGGTTTAGGGTTAGCTTTCGTAGAATCGAGGGTTAGGGTTAGAGTTGGGTTAGGTTCAGGTTTTGGGTCAAATTCAAGCGCATTTTTAGTGTTAGGATTGGGGTTAGCGTTACCGTGCATGTGGGTGTAGAGATAGGGGTAGGGTTAGGATTAGGGTTAGGGTTAGTGTTTGTAGAATCGCAGGTTAGGGTTAGGCTTAGGGTCAGTATTGCTTTTTGAGTCAGAATCGAGTGCATTTAGGCTTAGGGTTAGTGTTGAAATTGACAATTTAGTGTTAGGGTTAGAATCGAGCACATTTAGGTTTAGAGTTATTGTTAGAATCCAGTGCATTTAGGATTAGGGTTATTTTTGAGATTGACGATTTAGTGTTAGTGTTAGAATCGAGCATATTTAGGGTTAGAGTTCTGGTGAGATCCAGTGCATTTAGGATTAGGTTTAGGGTTAGGGTTAGCGTCAGGGTTTGAATCGAGTGCATTTAAGGTTAGGGTTAGGGTTAGGGTTAGGTTTAGGGTTAGCTTTGGTAGAATCGAGGCTTAGGGTTAGAGTTAGGGTTAGGGGTATGGGTAGGGTTAGGGTTAGAATCAAACGCATTTTTAGTGTTGGGGTTGGGGTTAGGGTTAGGGTTAGAGTGCATTTAGGGGTAGGGGTAGGTGTAGAGTTAGAATTAGGGTTAGGGTTAGTGTTGGTAGAATCGAGGTTTAGGGTTAGGTTTAGGGTCAGGATTCCATCTTGGGTTAGAATCGAGTGCATTTAGGCTTTGGTTTCGTGTTGAAATTGACGATTTAGTGTTAAGGTTATAATTGAGCACAGTTAGGGTTAGAGTTATGGTTAGAATCCAGTGCATTTAAGGTTAGGGTTAGGGTAAGGGTTAGGGTCAGGGTTAGAATCGAGTGCATTAAACGTTAGGGTTAGAGTTAGGGTTAGGTTTAGCGTTAGCTTTTGTAGAATCGAGGGTTAGGGTTAGGGTTAGGGTTGGGTTAGTGTTAAGGTTAGGGTTAGAATCGAGTGCATTGAAGGTTACGGTTAACATTATGGTTAGGTTTAGGGTTAGCTTTGTTTGAATGGAGGGCTAGGGTTAGGGTTAGGGTTAGGGTTAAGGTTAGGCTTCGGGTTAGAGTGCATTTAGGGGTAGGGGTAGGTGTAGAGTTAGGATTAGGGTTAGGGTTAGTGTTGGTAGAATCGTGGTTTAGGGTTAGGTTTAGGGTCAGGATTCCATCTTGGGTTAGAATCGTGTGCATTTAGGCTTAGGGTTAGTGTTGAAATTGACGATTTATTGTTAGGGTTAGAATCGAGCACATTAGGTTTAGAGTTATGGTTAGAATTCAGTGCATTTAGGGTTAGGGTTAGCGTTAGGGTTAGGGTCAGGGTTAGAATCGAGTGCATTTAAGGTTAGGGTTAGGGTTAGGGTTAGGTTTAGGGTTAACTTTGGTAGAATCGCGAGTTTTGGTTGGGTTAGGGTTAGGATTAGGGTTAGTGTGCATTTAGGTGTAGGGTTAGCCGTAGTGTTAGAATTAGGGTCAGGGTTAGTGTTGGTAGAATCGAGGATTAGGATTACGCTTAGTGTCAGGATTGCATTTTGGGCCAGAATCGAGTGCATTTAGGCTTAGGGTTAGTGTTGAAATTGACGATTTCGTGTTAGGGTTAGAATCGAGCAGAAATAGGGTTAGAGTTATGGTTAGAATTCAGTGCATTGAGGCTTAGGGTTAGGGTTGGGTTAGTGTTAAGGTTAGGGTTAGAATCAAGCCCATTTTTAGTATTAGGTTAGGGTTAGGGTTAGGGTTAGAGTGCCTTTAGGGGTAGGGGTAGGGTTAGGGTTAGAACTGAGGTTAGGGTTAGTGTTAGTAGAATCGAGGTTTAGGGTTAGGCTTAGGGTGAGATTGCAGTTTGGGTCAGAATCGAGTGCATTTAGGTTCAAGTTTAGTGTTGAAATTGACGATTTAGTGTTAGGGTTAGAATCGAGCACATTTAGGTTTAGTGTTATGGTTAGAATCCAGTGCCTTTAGGGTTAGGGTTTGAGTTAGGATTAGAGTCAGGGTTAGAATCGAGTGCATTTAAGATTAGGGTTAGGATTAGAGTTAGGTTTAGGGTTAGCTTTCGTAGAATCGAGGGTTAGGGTTAGAGTTGGGTTAGGTTCAGGTTTTGGGTCAAATTCAAGCGCATTTTTAGTGTTAGGATTGGGGTTAGCGTTACCGTGCATGTGGGTGTAGAGATAGGGGTAGGGTTAGGATTAGGGTTAGGGTTAGTGTTTGTAGAATCGCAGGTTAGGGTTAGGCTTAGGGTCAGTATTGCTTTTTGAGTCAGAATCGAGTGCATTTAGGCTTAGGGTTAGTGTTGAAATTGACAATTTAGTGTTAGGGTTAGAATCGAGCACATTTAGGTTTAGAGTTATTGTTAGAATCCAGTGCATTTAGGATTAGGGTTATTTTTGAGATTGACGATTTAGTGTTAGTGTTAGAATCGAGCATATTTAGGGTTAGAGTTCTGGTGAGATCCAGTGCATTTAGGATTAGGTTTAGGGTTAGGGTTAGCGTCAGGGTTTGAATCGAGTGCATTTAAGGTTAGGGTTAGGGTTAGGGTTAGGTTTAGGGTTAGCTTTGGTAGAATCGAGGCTTAGGGTTAGAGTTAGGGTTAGGGGTATGGGTAGGGTTAGGGTTAGAATCAAACGCATTTTTAGTGTTGGGGTTGGGGTTAGGGTTAGGGTTAGAGTGCATTTAGGGGTAGGGGTAGGTGTAGAGTTAGAATTAGGGTTAGGGTTAGTGTTGGTAGAATCGAGGTTTAGGGTTAGGTTTAGGGTCAGGATTCCATCTTGGGTTAGAATCGAGTGCATTTAGGCTTTGGTTTCGTGTTGAAATTGACGATTTAGTGTTAGGGTTATAATTGAGCACAGTTAGGGTTAGAGTTATGGTTAGAATCCAGTGCATTTAAGGTTAGGGTTAGGGTAAGGGTTAGGGTCAGGGTTAGAATCGAGTGCATTAAACGTTAGGGTTAGAGTTAGGGTTAGGTTTAGCGTTAGCTTTTGTAGAATCGAGGGTTAGGGTTAGGGTTAGGGTTGGGTTAGTGTTAAGGTTAGGGTTAGAATCGAGTGCATTGAAGGTTACGGTTAACATTATGGTTAGGTTTAGGGTTAGCTTTGTTTGAATGGAGGGCTAGGGTTAGGGTTAGGGTTAGGGTTAAGGTTAGGCTTCGGGTTAGAGTGCATTTAGGGGTAGAGGTAGGTGTAGAGTTAGGATTAGGGTTAGGGTTAGTGTTGGTAGAATCGTGGTTTAGGGTTAGGTTTAGGGTCAGGATTCCATCTTGGGTTAGAATCGTGTGCATTTAGGCTTAGGGTTAGTGTTGAAATTGACGATTTATTGTTAGGGTTAGAATCGAGCACATTAGGTTTAGAGTTATGGTTAGAATTCAGTGCATTTAGGGTTAGGGTTAGCGTTAGGGTTAGGGTCAGGGTTAGAATCGAGTGCATTTAAGGTTAGGGTTAGGGTTAGGGTTAGGTTTAGGGTTAACTTTGGTAGAATCGCGAGTTTTGGTTGGGTTAGGGTTAGGATTAGGGTTAGTGTGCATTTAGGTGTAGGGTTAGCCGTAGTGTTAGAATTAGGGTCAGGGTTAGTGTTGGTAGAATCGAGGATTAGGATTACGCTTAGTGTCAGGATTGCATTTTGGGCCAGAATCGAGTGCATTTAGGCTTAGGGTTAGTGTTGAAATTGACGATTTCGTGTTAGGGTTAGAATCGAGCAGAAATAGGGTTAGAGTTATGGTTAGAATTCAGTGCATTGAGGCTTAGGGTTAGGGTTGGGTTAGTGTTAAGGTTAGGGTTAGAATCAAGCCCATTTTTAGTATTAGGTTAGGGTTAGGGTTAGGGTTAGAGTGCCTTTAGGGGTAGGGGTAGGGTTAGGGTTAGAACTGAGGTTAGGGTTAGTGTTAGTAGAATCGAGGTTTAGGGTTAGGCTTAGGGTGAGATTGCAGTTTGGGTCAGAATCGAGTGCATTTAGGTTCAAGTTTAGTGTTGAAATTGACGATTTAGTGTTAGGGTTAGAATCGAGCACATTTAGGTTTAGTGTTATGGTTAGAATCCAGTGCCTTTAGGGTTAGGGTTTGAGTTAGGATTAGAGTCAGGGTTAGAATCGAGTGCATTTAAGATTAGGGTTAGGATTAGAGTTAGGTTTAGGGTTAGCTTTCGTAGAATCGAGGGTTAGGGTTAGAGTTGGGTTAGGTTCAGGTTTTGGGTCAAATTCAAGCGCATTTTTAGTGTTAGGATTGGGGTTAGCGTTACCGTGCATGTGGGTGTAGAGATAGGGGTAGGGTTAGGATTAGGGTTAGGGTTAGTGTTTGTAGAATCGCAGGTTAGGGTTAGGCTTAGGGTCAGTATTGCTTTTTGAGTCAGAATCGAGTGCATTTAGGCTTAGGGTTAGTGTTGAAATTGACAATTTAGTGTTAGGGTTAGAATCGAGCACATTTAGGTTTAGAGTTATTGTTAGAATCCAGTGCATTTAGGATTAGGGTTATTTTTGAGATTGACGATTTAGTGTTAGTGTTAGAATCGAGCATATTTAGGGTTAGAGTTCTGGTGAGATCCAGTGCATTTAGGATTAGGTTTAGGGTTAGGGTTAGCGTCAGGGTTTGAATCGAGTGCATTTAAGGTTAGGGTTAGGGTTAGGGTTAGGTTTAGGGTTAGCTTTGGTAGAATCGAGGCTTAGGGTTAGAGTTAGGGTTAGGGGTATGGGTAGGGTTAGGGTTAGAATCAAACGCATTTTTAGTGTTGGGGTTGGGGTTAGGGTTAGGGTTAGAGTGCATTTAGGGGTAGGGGTAGGTGTAGAGTTAGAATTAGGGTTAGGGTTAGTGTTGGTAGAATCGAGGTTTAGGGTTAGGTTTAGGGTCAGGATTCCATCTTGGGTTAGAATCGAGTGCATTTAGGCTTTGGTTTCGTGTTGAAATTGACGATTTAGTGTTAGGGTTATAATTGAGCACAGTTAGGGTTAGAGTTATGGTTAGAATCCAGTGCATTTAAGGTTAGGGTTAGGGTAAGGGTTAGGGTCAGGGTTAGAATCGAGTGCATTAAACGTTAGGGTTAGAGTTAGGGTTAGGTTTAGCGTTAGCTTTTGTAGAATCGAGGGTTAGGGTTAGGGTTAGGGTTGGGTTAGTGTTAAGGTTAGGGTTAGAATCGAGTGCATTGAAGGTTACGGTTAACATTATGGTTAGGTTTAGGGTTAGCTTTGTTTGAATGGAGGGCTAGGGTTAGGGTTAGGGTTAGGGTTAAGGTTAGGCTTCGGGTTAGAGTGCATTTAGGGGTAGGGGTAGGTGTAGAGTTAGGATTAGGGTTAGGGTTAGTGTTGGTAGAATCGTGGTTTAGGGTTAGGTTTAGGGTCAGGATTCCATCTTGGGTTAGAATCGTGTGCATTTAGGCTTAGGGTTAGTGTTGAAATTGACGATTTATTGTTAGGGTTAGAATCGAGCACATTAGGTTTAGAGTTATGGTTAGAATTCAGTGCATTTAGGGTTAGGGTTAGCGTTAGGGTTAGGGTCAGGGTTAGAATCGAGTGCATTTAAGGTTAGGGTTAGGGTTAGGGTTAGGTTTAGGGTTAACTTTGGTAGAATCGCGAGTTTTGGTTGGGTTAGGGTTAGGATTAGGGTTAGTGTGCATTTAGGTGTAGGGTTAGCCGTAGTGTTAGAATTAGGGTCAGGGTTAGTGTTGGTAGAATCGAGGATTAGGATTACGCTTAGTGTCAGGATTGCATTTTGGGCCAGAATCGAGTGCATTTAGGCTTAGGGTTAGTGTTGAAATTGACGATTTCGTGTTAGGGTTAGAATCGAGCAGAAATAGGGTTAGAGTTATGGTTAGAATTCAGTGCATTGAGGCTTAGGGTTGGGGTTGGGTTAGTGTTAAGGTTAGGGTTAGAATCAAGCCCATTTTTAGTATTAGGTTAGGGTTAGGGTGAGGGTTAGAGTGCCTTTAGGGGTAGGGGTAGGGTTAGGGTTAGAACTGAGGTTAGGGTTAGTGTTAGTAGAATCGAGGTTTAGGGTTAGGCTTAGGGTGAGATTGCAGTTTGGGTCAGAATCGAGTGCATTTAGGTTCAAGTTTAGTGTTGAAATTGACGATTTAGTGTTAGGGTTAGAATCGAGCACATTTAGGTTTAGTGTTATGGTTAGAATCCAGTGCCTTTAGGGTTAGGGTTTGAGTTAGGATTAGAGTCAGGGTTAGAATCGAGTGCATTTAAGATTAGGGTTAGGATTAGAGTTAGGTTTAGGGTTAGCTTTCGTAGAATCGAGGGTTAGGGTTAGAGTTGGGTTAGGTTCAGGTTTTGGGTCAAATTCAAGCGCATTTTTAGTGTTAGGATTGGGGTTAGCGTTACCGTGCACGTGGGTGTAGAGATAGGGGTAGGGTTAGGATTAGGGTTAGGGTTAGTGTTTGTAGAATCGCAGGTTAGGGTTAGGCTTAGGGTCAGTATTGCTTTTTGAGTCAGAATCGAGTGCATTTAGGCTTAGGGTTAGTGTTGAAATTGACAATTTAGTGTTAGGGTTAGAATCGAGCACATTTAGGTTTAGAGTTATTGTTAGAATCCAGTGCATTTAGGATTAGGGTTATTTTTGAGATTGACGATTTAGTGTTAGTGTTAGAATCGAGCATATTTAGGGTTAGAGTTCTGGTGAGATCCAGTGCATTTAGGATTAGGTTTAGGGTTAGGGTTAGCGTCAGGGTTTGAATCGAGTGCATTTAAGGTTAGGGTTAGGGTTAGGGTTAGGTTTAGGGTTAGCTTTGGTAGAATCGAGGCTTAGGGTTAGAGTTAGGGTTAGGGGTATGGGTAGGGTTAGGGTTAGAATCAAACGCATTTTTAGTGTTGGGGTTGGGGTTAGGGTTAGGGTTAGAGTGCATTTAGGGGTAGGGGTAGGTGTAGAGTTAGAATTAGGGTTAGGGTTAGTGTTGGTAGAATCGAGGTTTAGGGTTAGGTTTAGGGTCAGGATTCCATCTTGGGTTAGAATCGAGTGCATTTAGGCTTTGGTTTCGTGTTGAAATTGACGATTTAGTGTTAGGGTTATAATTGAGCACAGTTAGGGTTAGAGTTATGGTTAGAATCCAGTGCATTTAAGGTTAGGGTTAGGGTAAGGGTTAGGGTCAGGGTTAGAATCGAGTGCATTAAACGTTAGGGTTAGAGTTAGGGTTAGGTTTAGCGTTAGCTTTTGTAGAATCGAGGGTTAGGGTTAGGGTTAGGGTTGGGTTAGTGTTAAGGTTAGGGTTAGAATCGAGTGCATTGAAGGTTACGGTTAACATTATGGTTAGGTTTAGGGTTAGCTTTGTTTGAATGGAGGGCTAGGGTTAGGGTTAGGGTTAGGGTTAAGGTTAGGCTTCGGGTTAGAGTGCATTTAGGGGTAGGGGTAGGTGTAGAGTTAGGATTAGGGTTAGGGTTAGTGTTGGTAGAATCGTGGTTTAGGGTTAGGTTTAGGGTCAGGATTCCATCTTGGGTTAGAATCGTGTGCATTTAGGCTTAGGGTTAGTGTTGAAATTGACGATTTATTGTTAGGGTTAGAATCGAGCACATTAGGTTTAGAGTTATGGTTAGAATTCAGTGCATTTAGGGTTAGGGTTAGCGTTAGGGTTAGGGTCAGGGTTAGAATCGAGTGCATTTAAGGTTAGGGTTAGGGTTAGGGTTAGGTTTAGGGTTAACTTTGGTAGAATCGCGAGTTTTGGTTGGGTTAGGGTTAGGATTAGGGTTAGTGTGCATTTAGGTGTAGGGTTAGCCGTAGTGTTAGAATTAGGGTCAGGGTTAGTGTTGGTAGAATCGAGGATTAGGATTACGCTTAGTGTCAGGATTGCATTTTGGGCCAGAATCGAGTGCATTTAGGCTTAGGGTTAGTGTTGAAATTGACGATTTCGTGTTAGGGTTAGAATCGAGCAGAAATAGGGTTAGAGTTATGGTTAGAATTCAGTGCATTGAGGCTTAGGGTTAGGGTTGGGTTAGTGTTAAGGTTAGGGTTAGAATCAAGCCCATTTTTAGTATTAGGTTAGGGTTAGGGTGAGGGTTAGAGTGCCTTTAGGGGTAGGGGTAGGGTTAGGGTTAGAACTGAGGTTAGGGTTAGTGTTAGTAGAATCGAGGTTTAGGGTTAGGCTTAGGGTGAGATTGCAGTTTGGGTCAGAATCGAGTGCATTTAGGTTCAAGTTTAGTGTTGAAATTGACGATTTAGTGTTAGGGTTAGAATCGAGCACATTTAGGTTTAGTGTTATGGTTAGAATCCAGTGCCTTTAGGGTTAGGGTTTGAGTTAGGATTAGAGTCAGGGTTAGAATCGAGTGCATTTAAGATTAGGGTTAGGATTAGAGTTAGGTTTAGGGTTAGCTTTCGTAGAATCGAGGGTTAGGGTTAGAGTTGGGTTAGGTTCAGGTTTTGGGTCAAATTCAAGCGCATTTTTAGTGTTAGGATTGGGGTTAGCGTTACCGTGCATGTGGGTGTAGAGATAGGGGTAGGGTTAGGATTAGGGTTAGGGTTAGTGTTTGTAGAATCGCAGGTTAGGGTTAGGCTTAGGGTCAGTATTGCTTTTTGAGTCAGAATCGAGTGCATTTAGGCTTAGGGTTAGTGTTGAAATTGACAATTTAGTGTTAGGGTTAGAATCGAGCACATTTAGGTTTAGAGTTATTGTTAGAATCCAGTGCATTTAGGATTAGGGTTATTTTTGAGATTGACGATTTAGTGTTAGTGTTAGAATCGAGCATATTTAGGGTTAGAGTTCTGGTGAGATCCAGTGCATTTAGGATTAGGTTTAGGGTTAGGGTTAGCGTCAGGGTTTGAATCGAGTGCATTTAAGGTTAGGGTTAGGGTTAGGGTTAGGTTTAGGGTTAGCTTTGGTAGAATCGAGGCTTAGGGTTAGAGTTAGGGTTAGGGGTATGGGTAGGGTTAGGGTTAGAATCAAACGCATTTTTAGTGTTGGGGTTGGGGTTAGGGTTAGGGTTAGAGTGCATTTAGGGGTAGGGGTAGGTGTAGAGTTAGAATTAGGGTTAGGGTTAGTGTTGGTAGAATCGAGGTTTAGGGTTAGGTTTAGGGTCAGGATTCCATCTTGGGTTAGAATCGAGTGCATTTAGGCTTTGGTTTCGTGTTGAAATTGACGATTTAGTGTTAGGGTTATAATTGAGCACAGTTAGGGTTAGAGTTATGGTTAGAATCCAGTGCATTTAAGGTTAGGGTTAGGGTAAGGGTTAGGGTCAGGGTTAGAATCGAGTGCATTAAACGTTAGGGTTAGAGTTAGGGTTAGGTTTAGCGTTAGCTTTTGTAGAATCGAGGGTTAGGGTTAGGGTTAGGGTTGGGTTAGTGTTAAGGTTAGGGTTAGAATCGAGTGCATTGAAGGTTACGGTTAACATTATGGTTAGGTTTAGGGTTAGCTTTGTTTGAATGGAGGGCTAGGGTTAGGGTTAGGGTTAGGGTTAAGGTTAGGCTTCGGGTTAGAGTGCATTTAGGGGTAGGGGTAGGTGTAGAGTTAGGATTAGGGTTAGGGTTAGTGTTGGTAGAATCGTGGTTTAGGGTTAGGTTTAGGGTCAGGATTCCATCTTGGGTTAGAATCGTGTGCATTTAGGCTTAGGGTTAGTGTTGAAATTGACGATTTATTGTTAGGGTTAGAATCGAGCACATTAGGTTTAGAGTTATGGTTAGAATTCAGTGCATTTAGGGTTAGGGTTAGCGTTAGGGTTAGGGTCAGGGTTAGAATCGAGTGCATTTAAGGTTAGGGTTAGGGTTAGGGTTAGGTTTAGGGTTAACTTTGGTAGAATCGCGAGTTTTGGTTGGGTTAGGGTTAGGATTAGGGTTAGTGTGCATTTAGGTGTAGGGTTAGCCGTAGTGTTAGAATTAGGGTCAGGGTTAGTGTTGGTAGAATCGAGGATTAGGATTACGCTTAGTGTCAGGATTGCATTTTGGGCCAGAATCGAGTGCATTTAGGCTTAGGGTTAGTGTTGAAATTGACGATTTCGTGTTAGGGTTAGAATCGAGCAGAAATAGGGTTAGAGTTATGGTTAGAATTCAGTGCATTGAGGCTTAGGGTTAGGGTTGGGTTAGTGTTAAGGTTAGGGTTAGAATCAAGCCCATTTTTAGTATTAGGTTAGGGTTAGGGTTAGGGTTAGAGTGCCTTTAGGGGTAGGGGTAGGGTTAGGGTTAGAACTGAGGTTAGGGTTAGTGTTAGTAGAATCGAGGTTTAGGGTTAGGCTTAGGGTGAGATTGCAGTTTGGGTCAGAATCGAGTGCATTTAGGTTCAAGTTTAGTGTTGAAATTGACGATTTAGTGTTAGGGTTAGAATCGAGCACATTTAGGTTTAGTGTTATGGTTAGAATCCAGTGCCTTTAGGGTTAGGGTTTGAGTTAGGATTAGAGTCAGGGTTAGAATCGAGTGCATTTAAGATTAGGGTTAGGATTAGAGTTAGGTTTAGGGTTAGCTTTCGTAGAATCGAGGGTTAGGGTTAGAGTTGGGTTAGGTTCAGGTTTTGGGTCAAATTCAAGCGCATTTTTAGTGTTAGGATTGGGGTTAGCGTTACCGTGCATGTGGGTGTAGAGATAGGGGTAGGGTTAGGATTAGGGTTAGGGTTAGTGTTTGTAGAATCGCAGGTTAGGGTTAGGCTTAGGGTCAGTATTGCTTTTTGAGTCAGAATCGAGTGCATTTAGGCTTAGGGTTAGTGTTGAAATTGACAATTTAGTGTTAGGGTTAGAATCGAGCACATTTAGGTTTAGAGTTATTGTTAGAATCCAGTGCATTTAGGATTAGGGTTATTTTTGAGATTGACGATTTAGTGTTAGTGTTAGAATCGAGCATATTTAGGGTTAGAGTTCTGGTGAGATCCAGTGCATTTAGGATTAGGTTTAGGGTTAGGGTTAGCGTCAGGGTTTGAATCGAGTGCATTTAAGGTTAGGGTTAGGGTTAGGGTTAGGTTTAGGGTTAGCTTTGGTAGAATCGAGGCTTAGGGTTAGAGTTAGGGTTAGGGGTATGGGTAGGGTTAGGGTTAGAATCAAACGCATTTTTAGTGTTGGGGTTGGGGTTAGGGTTAGGGTTAGAGTGCATTTAGGGGTAGGGGTAGGTGTAGAGTTAGAATTAGGGTTAGGGTTAGTGTTGGTAGAATCGAGGTTTAGGGTTAGGTTTAGGGTCAGGATTCCATCTTGGGTTAGAATCGAGTGCATTTAGGCTTTGGTTTCGTGTTGAAATTGACGATTTAGTGTTAGGGTTATAATTGAGCACAGTTAGGGTTAGAGTTATGGTTAGAATCCAGTGCATTTAAGGTTAGGGTTAGGGTAAGGGTTAGGGTCAGGGTTAGAATCGAGTGCATTAAACGTTAGGGTTAGAGTTAGGGTTAGGTTTAGCGTTAGCTTTTGTAGAATCGAGGGTTAGGGTTAGGGTTAGGGTTGGGTTAGTGTTAAGGTTAGGGTTAGAATCGAGTGCATTGAAGGTTACGGTTAACATTATGGTTAGGTTTAGGGTTAGCTTTGTTTGAATGGAGGGCTAGGGTTAGGGTTAGGGTTAGGGTTAAGGTTAGGCTTCGGGTTAGAGTGCATTTAGGGGTAGGGGTAGGTGTAGAGTTAGGATTAGGGTTAGGGTTAGTGTTGGTAGAATCGTGGTTTAGGGTTAGGTTTAGGGTCAGGATTCCATCTTGGGTTAGAATCGTGTGCATTTAGGCTTAGGGTTAGTGTTGAAATTGACGATTTATTGTTAGGGTTAGAATCGAGCACATTAGGTTTAGAGTTATGGTTAGAATTCAGTGCATTTAGGGTTAGGGTTAGCGTTAGGGTTAGGGTCAGGGTTAGAATCGAGTGCATTTAAGGTTAGGGTTAGGGTTAGGGTTAGGTTTAGGGTTAACTTTGGTAGAATCGCGAGTTTTGGTTGGGTTAGGGTTAGGATTAGGGTTAGTGTGCATTTAGGTGTAGGGTTAGCCGTAGTGTTAGAATTAGGGTCAGGGTTAGTGTTGGTAGAATCGAGGATTAGGATTACGCTTAGTGCCAGGATTGCATTTTGGGCCAGAATCGAGTGCATTTAGGCTTAGGGTTAGTGTTGAAATTGACGATTTCGTGTTAGGGTTAGAATCGAGCAGAAATAGGGTTAGAGTTATGGTTAGAATTCAGTGCATTGAGGCTTAGGGTTAGGGTTGGGTTAGTGTTAAGGTTAGGGTTAGAATCAAGCCCATTTTTAGTATTAGGTTAGGGTTAGGGTTAGGGTTAGAGTGCCTTTAGGGGTAGGGGTAGGGTTAGGGTTAGAACTGAGGTTAGGGTTAGTGTTAGTAGAATCGAGGTTTAGGGTTAGGCTTAGGGTGAGATTGCATTTTGGGTCAGAATGGAGTGCATTTAGGCTCAGGTTTTGTGCTGAAATTGACGATTTAGTGTTAGGGTTAGAATGGAGCACATTTAGGTGTAGTGCTTATGGTTAGAATCCCGTGCATTTAAGGTTAGGGTTAGGGTAAGAGTTAGGGTCAGGGTTAGAATCGAGTGCATTAAACGTTAGGGTTAGGGTTAGGGTTAGGTTTAGGGTTAGCTTTGTTAGAATCGAGGGTTATGGTTGGGTTAGTGTTAGGATTAGGGTTAGAGTGCATTTAGGGGTAGGGTTAAGGGCCCGGTTAGGATTAGGGTTAGGGTTAGTGTGGATAGAATCGAGGTTTAGGGTTAGGCTTAGGATCAGGATTGCATTTTGGGTCAGAATCGAGTGCATTTAGGCTTAGTGTCAGTGTTGAAATTGACGATTTACTGTTAGGGTTAGAATCGAGTGCATTTAGGGTGAGAGTTATGATTAGAATCCAGGGCATTTAGGGTTAGGGTTAGGGTTAGGTTTAGGGTTAGGTTTAAGGTCAGAGTTAGAATCGAGTTCATTTAAGGTTGGGGTTTGGGTTAGGGTTAGGTTTAGGGTTAGTTTTGATAGAATGGAGGCTTAGGGTTACGGTTAGGTTAAGGATTGCTTTTTGGGTTAGAGTAGAGTGCATTTAGGCTTAGGGTTAGTGTTGAAATTACGATTTATTGTTAGGGTTATAATAGAACACATTAAGGGTCAAAGTTATTGTTAGAATTCAGTGCATTTAGGGTTAGGGTTAGGGTTACAGTTAAGGTAAGGGTTAGAATCCAGTGCATTTAAGGTTAGGGTTAGGTTTAGGGTTAGGTATAGGGTTAGCTTTGGTAGAATCGAGGGTTAGGCTTAGGGTTAGGGTTGGGTTAGTGTTAAGGTTAGGGTTAGAATCAAGCCCATTTTTAGTATTAGGTTAGGGTTAGGGTTAGGGTTAGAGTGCATTTAGGGGTAGGGGTAGGGGTAGGGTTCGGATTGGGGTTAGGGTTAGTGTTAGTAGAATCGAGGTTTAGGGTTAGGCTTAGGGTGAGATTGCATTTTGGGTCAGAATGGAGTGCATTTAGGCTCAGGTTTTGTGCTGAAATTGACGATTTAGTGTTAGGGTTAGAATGGAGCACATTTAGGTGTAGTGTTATGGTTAGAATCCCGTGCCTTTAGGGTTAGGGTTAGGGTTAGGATTAGAGTCAGGGTTAGAATCGAGTGCATTGAAGGTTACGGTTAACATTATGGTTAGGTTTAGGGTTAGCTTTTGTTGAATCGAGGGCTAGGGTTAGGGTTAGGGTTAGGGTTAAGGTTAGGGTTAGGGTTAGAGTGCATTTAGGGGTAGGAATAGGGGTAGGGTTAGGATTAGGGTTAGAGTTAGTGTTGGTAGAATCGAGGTTTAGGGTTAGGGTTAGGGTCAGGATTGCCTTTTGTGTTAGAATCGAGTGCATTTAGGCTTAGGGTTAGTGTTGAAATTGACGATTTAGTGTTAGTGTTAGAATCGAGCACATTAGGTTTAGAGTTATGGTTAGAATTCAGTGCATTTAGGGTTAGAGTTAGGGTTAGGGTTAGGGTTAGGTTTGGGGTCAGGGTTAGAATCGAGTGCATTTAAGTTTAGTGTTCGGGTTAGGGTTAGGTTTAGGGTTAACTTTGGTAGAATCGAGAGTTTTGTTTGGGTTAGGGTTAGGATTAGGGTTAGTGTGCATTTAGGTGTAGGGTTAGCGGTAGTGTTAGGATTAGGGTCAGGGTTAGTGTTCGTGGAATCAAGGGTTAGGGTTAGGCTTAGGGTCAGTATTGCTTTTTGGGTCAGAATCGAGTGCATTTAGGCTTAGGGTTAGTGTTGACATTGAAAGTTTAGTGTTAGGGTTAGAATCGGGCACATTTAGGTTTAGAGTTATGGTTAGAATGCAGTGCATTTAGGGTTAGGGTTATTTTTGAGATTGACGATTTAGTGTTAGTGTTAGAATCGAGCACATTTAGGGTTAGAGTTGTGGTTAGATCCAGTGCATTTAGGATTAGGTTTAGGGTTAGGGTTAGGGTCAGGGTTAGAATCGAGTGCATTTAAGGTTAGGGTTAGATTTAGGGTTAGTTTTGATAGAATTGAGGCTTAGGGTTATGGTTAGGTTAAGGATTGCCTTTTGGGTTAGTGTAGAGTGCATTTAGGCTTAGGGTTAGTGTTGAATTTAGGATTTATTGTTAGGGTTATAATAGAGCACATTAAGGGTTAAAGTTATGGTTAGAATTCATTGCATTTAGGGTTAGGGTTAGGGTTACAGTTAAGGTAAGGGTTAGAATCCAGTGCATTTAAGGTTAGGGTTAGGTTTAGGTTTAGGTTTAGGGTTAGGGTTAGGGTTAGGGTTAGGGTTAGGTTTAGGGTTAGGTTAGGGTTAGCTTTGGAAGAATCGAGGGTTAGGGTTAGAGTTAGGATTAGGGTTATGGGTAGGGTTAGGGTTAGAATCAAGCGCATTTTTAGTGTTAGGGTTCGGGTTAGGGTTAGAGTGCATTTACGGGTAGGGGTAGGGGTAGTGGTGGGATTGGGGTTAGGGTTAATGTTAGTAGAATCGACGTTTAGGGTTAGGCTTAGGGTGAGATTGCATTTTGGGTCAGAATCGAGTGCATTTAAGCTTAGGGTTAGTGTTGAAATTGACGATTCAGTGTTAGGGTTAGATTCGAGCACAAATAGGGTTAGGGTTATGGTTAGAATTCAGTGCATTTAGGCTTAGGCTTAGGGTTAGGGTTAGGGTCAGGGTTAGAATGTACTGCATTTAAGATTAGGGTTAGGTTTGGAGTTACGTTTAGTGTTAGCTTTCGTAGAATCGAGGCTTAGGGTTAGAGTTGGGTTAGGTTCAAGTGTGGGGTTAAATTCAAGCGCATTTTTAGTGTCAGTGTTAGGGTTAGTGTTAGAGTGCATGTGGGGGTAGGGATAGGGGTAGGGTTAGGATTAGGGTTAGGGTTAGTGTTCGTAGAATCGAGGGTTAGGGTTAGGCTTAGGGTCAGTATTGCTTTTTGAGTCAGAATCGAGTGCATTTAGGCTTAGGGTTAGTGTTGACATTGACAGTTTAGTGATAGGGTTAGAATCGAGCACATTTAGGTTTAGAGTTATTGTTAGAATCCAGTGCATTTATGGTTAGGGTTATTTTTGAGATTGACGATTTAGTGTTAGTGTTAGAATCGAGCACATTTAGGGTTAGAGTTGTGGTTAGATCCAGTGCATTTAGGATTAGGGTTAGGGTTAGGGTTAGGGTCAGGGTTAGAATCGAGTGCATTTAAGGTTAGGGTTAGGGTTAGGGTAAGGTTTAGAGTTAGCTTTGGTAGAATCGAGGCTTAGGGTTAGAGTTATGGTTAGGGTTATGGGTAGGGTTAGGGTTAGAATCAAACGCATTTGTAGTGTTAGGGTTGGGGTTAGGGTTAGGGTTAGAGTGCATTTAGCGGTAGGGGTAGATGAAGAGTTAGGATTAGGATTAGGGTAAGTGTTGGTAGAATCGAAGTTTAGGGTGAGGTTTAGGGTCAGGATTCCATCTTGGGTTAGAATCGAGTGCATTTAGGCTTTGGTTTCATGTTGAAATTGACGATTTAGTGTTAGGTTTAGAATTGAGCACATTTAGGATTAGAGTTATGGTTAGAATCCAGTGCATTTAAGGTTAGGGTTAGGGTAAGAGTTAGGGTCAGGGTTAGAATCGAGTGCATTAAACGTTAGGGTTAGGGTTAGGGTTAGGTTTAGGGTTAGCTTTGTTAGAATCGAGGGTTATGGTTGGGTTAGGGTTAGGATTAGGGTTAGAGTGCATTTAGGGGTAGGGTTAAGGGCCCGGTTAGGATTAGGGTTAGGGTTAGTGTGGATAGAATCGAGGTTTAGGGTTAGGCTTAGGATCAGGATTGCATTTTGGGTCAGAATCGAGTGCATTTAGGCTTAGTGTCAGTGTTGAAATTGACGATTTACTGTTAGGGTTAGAATCGAGTGCATTTAGGGTGAGAGTTATGATTAGAATCCAGGGCATTTAGGGTTAGGGTTAGGGTTAGGTTTAGGGTTAGGTTTAAGGTCAGAGTTAGAATCGAGTTCATTTAAGGTTGGGGTTTGGGTTAGGGTTAGGTTTAGGGTTAGTTTTGATAGAATGGAGGCTTAGGGTTACGGTTAGGTTAAGGATTGCTTTTTGGGTTAGAGTAGAGTGCATTTAGGCTTAGGGTTAGTGTTGAAATTACGATTTATTGTTAGGGTTATAATAGAACACATTAAGGGTCAAAGTTATTGTTAGAATTCAGTGCATTTAGGGTTAGGGTTAGGGTTACAGTTAAGGTAAGGGTTAGAATCCAGTGCATTTAAGGTTAGGGTTAGGTTTAGGGTTAGGTATAGGGTTAGCTTTGGTAGAATCGAGGGTTAGGCTTAGGGTTAGGGTTGGGTTAGTGTTAAGGTTAGGGTTAGAATCAAGCCCATTTTTAGTATTAGGTTAGGGTTAGGGTTAGGGTTAGAGTGCATTTAGGGGTAGGGGTAGGGGTAGGGTTAGGATTGGGGTTAGGGTTAGTGTTAGTAGTATCGAGGTTTAGGGTTAGGCTTAGGGTGAGATTGCATTTTGGGTCAGAATCGAGTGCATTTAGGCTCAGGTTTTGTGCTGAAATTGACGATTTAGTGTTAGGGTTAGAATGGAGCACATTTAGGTGTAGTGTTATGGTTAGAATCCCGTGCCTTTAGGGTTAGGTTAGGGTTAGGATTAGAGTCAGGGTTAGAATCGAGTGCATTGAAGGTTACGGTTAACATTATGGTTAGGTTTAGGGTTAGCTTTGGTTGAATCGAGGGCTAGGGTTAGGGTTAGGGTTAGGGTTAAGGTTAGGGTTAGGGTTAGAGTGCATTTAGGGGTAGGGATAGGGGTAGGGTTAGGATTAGGGTTAGAGTTAGTGTTGGTAGAATCGAGGTTTAGGGTTAGGGTTAGGGTCAGGATTGCCTTTTGTGTTAGAATCGAGTGCATTTAGGCTTAGGGTTAGTGTTGAAATTGACGATTTAGTGTTAGTGTTAGAATCGAGCACATTAGGTTAGAGTTATGGTTAGAATTCAGTGCATTTAGGGTTAGAGTTAGGGTTAGGGTTAGGGTTAGGTTTGGGGTCAGGGTTAGAATCGAGTGCATTTAATTTTAGTGTTCGGGTTAGGGTTAGGTTTAGGGTTAACTTTGGTAGAATCGAGAGTTTTGTTTGGGTTAGGGTTAGGATTAGGGTTAGTGTGCATTTAGGTGTAGGGTTAGCGGTAGTGTTAGGATTAGGGTCAGGGTTAGTGTTCGTGGAATCAAGGGTTAGGGTTAGGCTTAGGGTCAGTATTGCTTTTTGGGTCAGAATCGAGTGCATTTAGGCTTAGGGTTAGCGTTGACATTGAAAGTTTAGTGTTAGGGTTAGAATCGGGCACATTTAGGTTTAGAGTTAAGGTTAGAATGCAGTGCATTTAGGGTTAGGGTTATTTTTGAGATTGACGATTTAGTGTTAGTGTTAGAATCGAGCACATTTAGGGTTAGAGTTGTGGTTAGATCCAGTGCATTTAGGATTAGGGTTAGGGTTAGGGTTAGGGTCAGGGTTAGAATCGAGTGCATTTAAGGTTAGGGTTAGGGTTAGGGTAAGGTTTAGAGTTAGCTTTGGTAGAATCGAGGCTTAGGGTTAGAGTTATGGTTAGGGTTATGGGTAGGGTTAGGGTTAGAATCAAACGCATTTGTAGTGTTAGGGTTGGGGTTAGGGTTAGGGTTAGAGTGCATTTTTAGCGGTAGGGGTAGGTGAAGAGTTAGGATTAGGGTTAGGGTTAGTGTTGGTAGAATCGAAGTTTAGGGTGAGGTTTAGGGTCAGGATTCCATCTTGGGTTAGAATCGAGTGCATTTAGGCTTTGGTTTCATGTTGAAATTGACGATTTAGTGTTAGGTTTAGAATTGAGCACATTTAGGATTAGAGTTATGGTTAGAATCCAGTGCATTTAAGGTTAGGGTTAGGGTAAGAGTTAGGGTCAGGGTTAGAATCGAGTGCATTAAACGTTAGGGTTAGGGTTAGGGTTAGGTTTAGGGTTAGCTTTGTTAGAATCGAGGGTTATGGTTGGGTTAGGGTTAGGATTAGGGTTAGAGTGCATTTAGGGGTAGGGTTAAGGGCCCGGTTAGGATTAGGGTTAGGGTTAGTGTGGATAGAATCGAGGTTTAGGGTTAGGCTTAGGATCAGGATTGCATTTTGGGTCAGAATCGAGTGCATTTAGGCTTAGTGTCAGTGTTGAAATTGACGATTTACTGTTAGGGTTAGAATCGAGTGCATTTAGGGTGAGAGTTATGATTAGAATCCAGGGCATTTAGGGTTAGGGTTAGGGTTAGGTTTAGGGTTAGGTTAAAGGTCAGAGTTAGAATCGAGTTCATTTAAGGTTGGGGTTTGGGTTAGGGTTAGGTTTAGGGTTAGTTTTGATAGAATGGAGGCTTAGGGTTACGGTTAGGTTAAGGATTGCTTTTTGGGTTAGAGTAGAGTGCATTTAGGCTTAGGGTTAGTGTTGAAATTACGATTTATTGTTAGGGTTATAATAGAACACATTAAGGGTCAAAGTTATTGTTAGAATTCAGTGCATTTAGGGTTAGGGTTAGGGTTACAGTTAAGGTAAGGGTTAGAATCCAGTGCATTTAAGGTTAGGGTTAGGTTTAGGGTTAGGTATAGGGTTAGCTTTGGTAGAATCGAGGGTTAGGCTTAGGGTTAGGGTTGGGTTAGTGTTAAGGTTAGGGTTAGAATCAAGCCCATTTTTAGTATTAGGTTAGGGTTAGGGTTAGGGTTAGAGTGCATTTAGGGGTAGGGGTAGGGGTAGGGTTAGGATTGGGGTTAGGGTTAGTGTTAGTAGTATCGAGGTTTAGGGTTAGGCTTAGGGTGAGATTGCATTTTGGGTCAGAATGGAGTGCATTTATGCTCAGGTTTTGTGCTGAAATTGACGATTTAGTGTTAGGGTTAGAATGGAGCACATTTAGGTGTAGTGTTATGGTTAGAATCCCGTGCCTTTAGGGTTAGGGTTAGGGTTAGGATTAGAGTCAGGGTTAGAATCGAGTGCATTGAAGGTTACGGTTAACATTATGGTTAGGTTTAGGGTTAGCTTTGGTTGAATCGAGGGCTAGGGTTAGGGTTAGGGTTAGGGTTAAGGTTAGGGTTAGGGTTAGAGTGCATTTAGGGGTAGGGATAGGGGTAGGGTTAGGATTAGGGTTAGAGTTAGTGTTGGTAGAATCGAGGTTTAGGGTTAGGGTTAGGGTCAGGATTGCCTTTTGTGTTAGAATCGAGTGCATTTAGGCTTAGGGTTAGTGTTGAAATTGACGATTTAGTGTTAGTGTTAGAATCGAGCACATTAGGTTTAGAGTTATGGTTAGAATTCAGTGCATTTAGGGTTAGAGTTAGGGTTAGGGTTAGGGTTAGGTTTGGGGTCAGGGTTAGAATCGAGTGCATTTAAGTTTAGTGTTCGGGTTAGGGTTAGGTTTAGGGTTAACTTTGGTAGAATCGAGAGTTTGGTTTGGGTTAGGGTTAGGATTAGGGTTAGTGTGCATTTAGGTGTAGGGTTAGCGGTAGTGTTAGGATTAGGGTCAGGGTTAGTGTTCGTGGAATCAAGGGTTAGGGTTAGGCTTAGGGTCAGTATTGCTTTTTGGGTCAGAATCGAGTGCATTTAGGCTTAGGGTTAGTGTTGACATTGAAAGTTTCGTGTTAGGGTTAGAATCGGGCACATTTAGGTTTAGAGTTATGGTTAGAATGCAGTGCATTTAGGGTTAGGGTTATTTTTGAGATTGACGATTTAGTGTTAGTGTTAGAATCGAGCACATTTAGGGTTAGAGTTGTGGTTAGATCCAGTGCATTTAGGATTAGGGTTAGGGTTAGGGTTAGGGTCAGGGTTAGAATCGAGTGCATTTAAGGTTAGGGTTAGATTTAGGGTTAGTTTTGATAGAATTGAGGCTTAGGGTTATGGTTAGGTTAAGGATTGCCTTTTGGGTTAGTGTAGAGTGCATTTAGGCTTAGGGTTAGTGTTGAATTTAGGATTTATTGTTAGGGTTATAATAGAGCACATTAAGGGTTAAAGTTATGGTTAGAATTCATTGCATTTAGGGTTAGGGTTAGGGTTACAGTTAAGGTAAGGGTTAGAATCCAGTGCATTTAAGGTTAGGGTTAGGTTTAGGGTTAGGTTTAGGGTTAGCTTTGGAAGAATCGAGGGTTAGGGTTAGAGTTAGGATTAGGGTTATGGGTAGGGTTAGGGTTAGAATCAAGCGCATTTTTAGTGTTAGGGTTCGGGTTAGGGTTAGAGTGCATTTACGGGTAGGGGTAGGGGTAGTGGTGGGATTGGGGTTAGGGTTAATGTTAGTAGAATCGACGTTTAGGGTTAGGCTTAGGGTGAGATTGCATTTTGGGTCAGAATCGAGTGCATTTAAGCTTAGGGTTAGTGTTGAAATTGACGATTCAGTGTTAGGGTTAGATTCGAGCACAAATAGGGTTAGGGTTATGGTTAGAATTCAGTGCATTTAGGCTTAGGCTTAGGGTTAGGGTTAGGGTCAGGGTTAGAATGTACTGCATTTAAGATTAGGGTTAGGTTTGGAGTTACGTTTAATGTTAGCTTTCGTAGAATCGAGGCTTAGGGTTAGAGTTGGGTTAGGTTCAAGTGTGGGGTTAAATTCAAGCGCATTTTTAGTGTCAGTGTTAGGGTTAGTGTTAGAGTGCATGTGGGGGTAGGGATAGGGGTAGGGTTAGGATTAGGGTTAGGGTTAGTGTTCGTAGAATCGAGGGTTAGGGTTAGGCTTAGGGTCAGTATTGCTTTTTGAGTCAGAATCGAGTGCATTTAGGCTTAGGGTTAGTGTTGACATTGACAGTTTAGTGATAGGGTTAGAATCGAGCACATTTAGGTTTAGAGTTATTGTTAGAATCCAGTGCATTTATGGTTAGGGTTATTTTTGAGATTGACGATTTAGTGTTAGTGTAAGAATCGAGCACATTTAGGGTTAGAGTTGTGGTTAGATCCAGTGCATTTAGGATTAGGTCTAGGGTTAGGGTTAGGGTCAGGGTTAGAATCGAGTGCATGTAAGGTTAGGGTTAGGTTTAGGGTTAGTTTTAGGGTTAGCTTTGGTAGAATAGAGGGTTAGGGTTAGAGTTAGGGTTAGGGTTATGGGTAGGGTTAGGGTTAGAAGCAAACGCATTTTTAGTGTTAGGGTTGGTTTTAGGTTTAGGGTTAGAGTGCATTTAGGGGTAGGGGTAGGTGTAGAGTTAGGATTATGGTTAGGGTTAGTGTTGGTAGAATCGAGGTTTAGGGTTAGGTTTAGGGTCAGGATTCCATCTTGGGTTAGAATCAAGTGCATTTAGGCTTTGGTTTCATGTTGAAATTGACAATTTAGTGTTAGGGTTAGAATTGAGCACAGTTAGGTTTAGAGTTATGGTTAGAATCCAGTGCATTTAAGGTTAGGGTTAGGGTAAGGGTTAGGGTCAGGGTTAGAATCGAGTGCATTAAACGTTATGGTTAGGGTTAGGGTTTGGTTTAGCGTTAGCTTTCCTAGAATCGAAGGTTAGGGTTAGGGTTAGGGTTGGGTTAGAATGAAGGTTAAGGTTAGAATCAAGCGCATTTTTAGTGTTAGGTTAGGGTTAGGGTTAGGATTAAAGTGCATTTACGGGTAGGAGTAGGGCTAGGGTTAGGATTGGGTTTAGGGTTAGTTTTAGTAGAATCGAGGTTTAGGGTTAGGCTTAGGATGAGATTGCATTTTGGGTCAGAATCGAGTGCATTTAGGCTCAGGTTTAGTGTTGAAATTGAATATTTAGTTTTAGGGTTAGAATCGAGCACATTTAGGTTTAGTGTTATGGTTAGAATCCAGTGTCTTTAGGGTTAGGGTTAGGGTAAGGATTAGAGTCAGGGTTAGAATCGAGTGCATTGAAGGTTACGGTTAACATTATGGGTAGGTTTATGGTTAGCTGTGGTTGAATGGAGGTCTAGGGTTAGGGTTCGGGTTAGGGTTAAGGTTAGAGTGCATTTAGGGGTAGGGTTAGGGGTAGGCTTAGGATTAGGGTTAAAGTTAGTGTTGGTAGAATCGAGGTTTAGGGTTAGGTTTAGGGTTAGGATTCCATCTTGGGTTAGGATCGTGTGCATTTAGGCTTAGAGTTAGTGTTGAATTTGACGATTTAGTGTTAGGGTTAGAATCGAGCACATTAGGTTTAGAGTTATGGTTAGAATTCAGTGCCTTTAGTGTTAGGGTTAGGGTTACAGTTAGGGTCAGGGTTAGAATCGAGTGCATTTAAGGTTAGGGTTAGGGTTAGGGTTAGGTTTAGGGTTAGCTTTGGAAGAATCGAGGGTTAGGGTTAGAGTTAGGATTAGGGTTATGGGTAGGGTTAGGGTTAGAATCAAGCACATTTTTAGTTTTAGGGTTCGGGTTAGGGTTAGAGTGCATTTACGGGTAGGGGTAGGGGTAGTGGTGGGATTGGGGTTAGGGTTAATGTTAGTAGAATCGAGGTTTAGGGTTAGGCTTAGGGTGAGATTGCATTTTGGGTCAGAATCGAGTGCATTTAGGCTCAGGTTTAATGTTGAAATTGACGTTTTAGTTTTACGGTTAGAATCCAGCACATTTAGGTTTGGTGTTATGGTTAGAATCCAGTGTCTTTAGGGTTAGGGTTAGGGTTAGGATCAGAGTCAGGGTTAGCATCGAGTGCATTGAAGGGGACTGTTAACATTATGGTTCGGTTTAGGGTTAGCCTTGGTTGAATCGAGGGCTAGGGTTAGGGTTAGGGTTAGGGTTAAGGTTAGGTTTAGGGTTAGAGTGCATTTAGGGGTAGGGATAGGGGTAGGGTTAGGATTAGGGTTAGAGTTAGTGTTGGCAGAATCGAGGTTTAGGGTTAGGGTTAGGGTCAGGATTGCCTTTTGTGTTAGAATCGAGTGCATTTAGGCTTAGGGTTAGTGTTGAAATTGACGATTTAGTGTTAGTGTTAGAATCGAGCACATTAGGTTTAGAGTTATGGTTAGAATTCAGTGCATTTAGGGTTAGAGTTAGGGTTAGGGTTAGGGTTAGGTTTGGGGTCAGGGTTAGAATCGAGTGCATTTAAGTTTAGTGTTCGGGTTAGGGTTAGGTTTAGGGTTAACTTTGGTAGAATCGAGAGTTTGGTTTGGGTTAGGGTTAGGATTAGGGTTAGTGTGCATTTAGGTGTAGGGTTAGCGGTAGTGTTAGGATTAGGGTCAGGGTTAGTGTTCGTGGAATCGAGGGTTAGGGTTAGGCTTAGGGTCAGTATTGCTTTTTGGGTCAGAATCGAGTGCATTTAGGCTTAGGGTTAGTGTTGACATTGAAAGTTTAGTGTTAGGGTTAGAATCGAGCACATTTAGGTTTAGAGTTATGGTTAGAATGCAGTGCATTTAGGGTTAGGGTTATTTTTGAGATTGACGATTTAGTGTTAGTGTTAGAATCGAGCACATTTAGGGTTAGAGTTGTGGTTAGATCCAGTGCATTTAGGATTAGGTTTAGGGTTAGGGTTAGGGTCAGGGTTAGAATCGAGTGCATTAAGGTTAGGGTTAGATTTAGGGTTAGTTTTGATAGAATTGAGGCTTAGGGTTATGGTTAGGTTAAGGATTGCCTTTTGGGTTAGTGTAGAGTGCATTTAGGCTTAGGGTTAGTGTTGAATTTAGGATTTATTGTTAGGGTTATAATAGAGCACATTAAGGGTTAAAGTTATGGTTAGAATTCATTGCATTTAGGGTTAGGGTTAGGGTTACAGTTAAGGTAAGGGTTAGAATCCAGTGCATTTAAGGTTAGGGTTAGGTTTAGGGTTAGGTTTAGGGTTAGCTTTGGAAGAATCGAGGGTTAGGGTTAGAGTTAGGATTAGGGTTATGGGTAGGGTTAGGGTTAGAATCAAGCGCATTTTTAGTGTTAGGGTTCGGGTTAGGGTTAGAGTGCATTTACGGGTAGGGGTAGGGGTAGTGGTGGGATTGGGGTTAGGGTTAATGTTAGTAGAATCGACGTTTAGGGTTAGGCTTAGGGTGAGATTGCATTTTGGGTCAGAATCGAGTGCATTTAAGCTTAGGGTTAGTGTTGAAATTGACGATTCAGTGTTAGGGTTAGATTCGAGCACAAATAGGGTTAGGGTTATGGTTAGAATTCAGTGCATTTAGGCTTAGGCTTAGGGTTAGGGTTAGGGTCAGGGTTAGAATGTACTGCATTTAAGATTAGGGTTAGGTTTGGAGTTACGTTTAATGTTAGCTTTCGTAGAATCGAGGCTTAGGGTTAGAGTTGGGTTAGGTTCAAGTGTGGGGTTAAATTCAAGCGCATTTTTAGTGTCAGTGTTAGGGTTAGTGTTAGAGTGCATGTGGGGGTAGGGATAGGGGTAGGGTTAGGATTAGGGTTAGGGTTAGTGTTCGTAGAATCGAGGGTTAGGGTTAGGCTTAGGGTCAGTATTGCTTTTTGAGTCAGAATCGAGTGCATTTAGGCTTAGGGTTAGTGTTGACATTGACAGTTTAGTGATAGGGTTAGAATCGAGCACATTTAGGTTTAGAGTTATTGTTAGAATCCAGTGCATTTATGGTTAGGGTTATTTTTGAGATTGACGATTTAGTGTTAGTGTAAGAATCGAGCACATTTAGGGTTAGAGTTGTGGTTAGATCCAGTGCATTTAGGATTAGGTCTAGGGTTAGGGTTAGGGTCAGGGTTAGAATCGAGTGCATGTAAGGTTAGGGTTAGGTTTAGGGTTAGTTTTAGGGTTAGCTTTGGTAGAATAGAGGGTTAGGGTTAGAGTTAGGGTTAGGGTTATGGGTAGGGTTAGGGTTAGAAGCAAACGCATTTTTAGTGTTAGGGTTGGTTTTAGGTTTAGGGTTAGAGTGCATTTAGGGGTAGGGGTAGGTGTAGAGTTAGGATTATGGTTAGGGTTAGTGTTGGTAGAATCGAGGTTTAGGGTTAGGTTTAGGGTCAGGATTCCATCTTGGGTTAGAATCAAGTGCATTTAGGCTTTGGTTTCATGTTGAAATTGACAATTTAGTGTTAGGGTTAGAATTGAGCACAGTTAGGTTTAGAGTTATGGTTAGAATCCAGTGCATTTAAGGTTAGGGTTAGGGTAAGGGTTAGGGTCAGGGTTAGAATCGAGTGCATTAAACGTTATGGTTAGGGTTAGGGTTTGGTTTAGCGTTAGCTTTCCTAGAATCGAAGGTTAGGGTTAGGGTTAGGGTTGGGTTAGAGTGAAGGTTAAGGTTAGAATCAAGCGCATTTTTAGTGTTAGGTTAGGGTTAGGGTTAGGATTAGAGTGCATTTACGGGTAGGAGTAGGGCTAGGGTTAGGATTGGGTTTAGGGTTAGTTTTAGTAGAATCGAGGTTTAGGGTTAGGCTTAGGATGAGATTGCATTTTGGGTCAGAATCGAGTGCATTTAGGCTCAGGTTTAGTGTTGAAATTGAATATTTAGTTTTAGGGTTAGAATCGAGCACATTTAGGTTTAGTGTTATGGTTAGAATCCAGTGTCTTTAGGGTTAGGGTTAGGGTAAGGATTAGAGTCAGGGTTAGAATCGAGTGCATTGAAGGTTACGGTTAACATTATGGGTAGGTTTATGGTTAGCTGTGGTTGAATGGAGGTCTAGGGTTAGGGTTCGGGTTAGGGTTAAGGTTAGAGTGCATTTAGGGGTAGGGTTAGGGGTAGGCTTAGGATTAGGGTTAAAGTTAGTGTTGGTAGAATCGAGGTTTAGGGTTAGGTTTAGGGTTAGGATTCCATCTTGGGTTAGGATCGTGTGCATTTAGGCTTAGAGTTAGTGTTGAATTTGACGATTTAGTGTTAGGGTTAGAATCGAGCACATTAGGTTTAGAGTTATGGTTAGAATTCAGTGCCTTTAGTGTTAGGGTTAGGGTTACAGTTAGGGTCAGGGTTAGAATCGAGTGCATTTAAGGTTAGGGTTAGGGTTAGGGTTAGGTTTAGGGTTAGCTTTGGAAGAATCGAGGGTTAGGGTTAGAGTTAGGATTAGGGTTATGGGTAGGGTTAGGGTTAGAATCAAGCACATTTTTAGTTTTAGGGTTCGGGTTAGGGTTAGAGTGCATTTACGGGTAGGGGTAGGGGTAGTGGTGGGATTGGGGTTAGGGTTAATGTTAGTAGAATCGAGGTTTAGGGTTAGGCTTAGGGTGAGATTGCATTTTGGGTCAGAATCGAGTGCATTTAGGCTCAGGTTTAATGTTGAAATTGACGTTTTAGTTTTAGGGTTAGAATCCAGCACATTTAGGTTTGGTGTTATGGTTAGAATCCAGTGTCTTTAGGGTTAGGGTTAGGGTTAGGATCAGAGTCAGGGTTAGCATCGAGTGCATTGAAGGGGACTGTTAACATTATGGTTCGGTTTAGGGTTAGCCTTGGTTGAATCGAGGGCTAGGGTTAGGGTTAGGGTTAGGGTTAAGGTTAGGTTTAGGGTTAGAGTGCATTTAGGTGTAGGGGTAGGGGTAGCGTTAGGATTAGGGTTAGAGTTAGTGTTGGTAGAATCAAGGTTTAGGGTTAGGGTTAGGGTCTGGATTGCCTTTTGTGTTAGAATCGAGTGCATTTAGGCTTAGGGTTAGTGTTGAAATTGACGATTTAGTGTGAGGGTTAGAATCGAGCACATTTAGGTTTAGAGTTATGGTTAGAATCCAGTGTATTTAGGATTAGGGTTATTTTTGAGACTGACGATTTAGTGTTAGTGTTAGAATCGAGCACATTTAGGGTTAGAGTTGTGGTGAGATCCAGTGCATTTAGGCTTACGTTTAGGGTTAGGGTTAGGGTCAGGGTTAGAATCGAGTGCATTTAAGGTTAGGGTTAGGGTTAGGGTTAGGTTTAGGGTTAGCTTTGGTAGAATCGAGGGTTAGGGTTAGAGTTAGGGTTAGGCTTATGGGTAGGGTTAGGGTTAGAATCAAGCGCACTTTTAGTGTTGGGGTTGGGGTTATGGTTAGGGTTAGAGTGCATTTAGGGGTAGGAGTAGGTGTAGAGTTAGAATTACGGTTAGGGTGAGTGTTGGTAGAATCTAGGTTTAGGGTTAGGTTTAGGGTCAGGATTCCATCTTGGGTTAGAATTGAGTGCATTTAGGCTTTGGTTTCGTGTTGAAATTGACAATTTAGTGTTAGGGTTAGAATTGAGCACATTTAGGATTAGAATTATATTTAGAATCCAGTGCATTTAAGGTTAGGGTTATGGTAAGGGTTAGGGTCAGAGTTAGAATCGAGTGCATTAAACGTTAGGGTTAGTGTTAGGATTAGGTTTAGGGTTAGCTTTGGCAGAATCGAGGGTTATGGTTGGGTTAGGGTTAGGATTAGGGTTAGAGTGCATTTAGGGGTAGGGTTAAGGGCCCGGTTAAGATTAGGGTTAGTATTAGTGTGGATAGAATCGAGGTTTAGGGTTAACCTTAGGATCAGGATTGCATTTTGGGTCAGAATCGAGTGCATTTAGGCTTAGTATCAGTTTTGAAATTGACGATTTATTGTTAGGGTTAGAATCGAGTGCATTTACGGTGAGAGTTATGATTAGAATCCAGGGCATTTAGGATTAGGGTTAGGGTTAGGTTTAGGGTTTGGTTCAAGGTCAGAGTTAGAATCGAGTTCATTTAAGGTTGGGGTTTGGGTTAGGGTTAGATTTAGGGTTAGTTTTGATAGAATGGAGGCTTAGGGTTACGGTTAGGTTAAGGATTGCCTTTTGGGTTAGAGTAGAGTGCATTTAGGCTTAGGGTTAGTGTTGAAATTACGATTTAGTGTTAGGGTTAGAATCGAGGACATTAAGGGTTAAAGTTATGGTTAGAATTCAGTGCATTTAGGGTTAGGGTAAGGGTTACAGTTAAGGTAAGGGTTAGAATCCAGTGCATTTAAGGTTAGGGTTAGGTTTAGGGTTAGGTATGGGGTTAGCTTTGGTAGAATCCAGGGTTCGGCTTAGGGTTAGGGTTGGGTTAGTGTTAAGGTTAGGGTTAGAATCAAGCGCATTTTTAGTATTAGGTTAGGGTTAGGGTTAGGGTTAGGGTTAGAGTGCATTTAGGGGTAGGGGTAGGGGTAGGGTTCGGATTGGGGTTAGGGTTAGTGTTAGTAGAATCGAGGTTTAGGGTTAGGCTTAGGGTGAGATTGCATTTTGGGTCAGAATCGAGTGCATTTAGGCTCAGGTTTGGTGCTGAAATTGACGATTTAGTGTTATGGTTAGAATCGAGCACATTTTGGTTTAGTGTTATGGTTGTAATCCAGTGCCTTTAGGGTTAGGGTTAGGGTTAGGATTAGAGTCTGGGTTAGAATCGAGTGCATTTAAGGTTACAGTTAGCGTAATGGTTCGGTTTAGGGTTAGCTTTGGTTGAATCGAGCGCTAGGGTTAGGGTTAGGGTTACGGTTAAGGTTAGGGTTAGGGTTAGAGTGCATTTCGGGGTAGGGGTAGGGGTAGGGTTAGGATTAGGGTTAGAGTTAGTGTTGGTAGAATCCAGGTTTAGGGTCAGACTTAGGGTTAGGATTGCATTTTGGGTCAGAATTGAGTGCTTTTAGGCTTAGGGTTAGTGTTGAAATTGAGGATTTAGTGTTAGGATTAGAATCAAGCACATTAGGGTTAGAGTTTTGGTTAGAATCCAGTGCATTTAGGTTTAGGTTTACGGTTAGGGTTAGGGTTAAGTTTAGGGTTAGGGTTAGGTTGAGAGTGCATTTAGGGTTAAGGTTAGGGTTAGGGTTAGAGTTAAGGTTAGCGTTTTGGTTGGGGTTAGGGTTAGAGTTAGCGTTAGGTTTAGGACTGCAGTTGGGTAGGGTTAGGGTTAGAGTTAGGGTTAGGTGTAGGATTACTGTTAGGGTTAGGGTTAGGGTTAGGGAAAGGGTTAGATTTAGGAGTAGAATCGTGTTAGGGGTACGGTTAGGGTTGGTGGTAGGGTTACGGTTAGGGTTAGGGTTAGGATAGGGGTTGGGGTAGGCTTAAGGTTAGAGTTAGGGTTAGGGTTAGGGTTCGGTTTCGGGCTAGGGTCAGGGATAGTGTTAGGGTCAGGGTTAGGGTGAGTTTGGGGTTAGGGTTAGAAGTAGGTTTAAGGTTAGGAGTGGGGTTGGGTTAGGGTTAGGGTTAGAGTTAGGGTTAGATTTAGGGTTAGCCTTAGGGTTAGGTGTAGGGACAGAATTAGGGTTAGGTTTAGGGCTATTGTTGGGGTTAGGTTTAGGGTTAGGTGATGGTTAGGATTGGGGTTGGGGTAGGGTTAGCGTAGAGGTAGGGTTAGGGTTAGGGATAGGATTAGTGTTAAGTTTACGTTTAGAGTTAAGTTTAGGGTTAGGGTTAGGCTTAGGGCTAGGGTTTAGGGTTAGCGTTAGGGTTAGGGACAGGGAGAGGGTTGTGGTTAGGATTGGGGTTAGTGTTATAGGTATGGTTAGGGTTAGGGTTAGGGATAGGATTAGGTTTAGGGTTAGGGTAAGGGTTAGTGTTAGGGTTCGGTTTGGTGTTAGGATTAGTATTAGGTTAGGGTTAGGCTTAGGCTTAGGGTTAGGTTCAAAATCGCATTTAGGTTTAGGTTTGGGTTAGAGCTAGAGGTAGGTTTAGGGTTAGGGTTAGGGTTAGAGTTAGAGTTAGGGTTAGGGTTAGGTTTAGTGTTAGGGTTAGATAGAATCGAATTGATCGCATTTTAGGGTTAGGGTTTGGGTTAGGGTTAAGGTTAGGGTTAATGTTAGTGTTAGGGTTAAGGTTAGGGCTAGGTGTAGGGTTAGAGTTAGGGTTAGGGTTAGGGTTAGCGTTAGGGTGAGGTTTGGGGTTAAGGTCAGAATTAGGTTTAAGGTTAGGAGTGGGGTTGCGTTAGGGTTAGGGTAAGAGTTAGGGTTAGGCTTAGTGTTAGGGATAGGGTTAGTGTTAGGGTTAGGGTTAGTGTTGGGGTTAGGGTTAGTGTTAGGGTTGTGCTTAGGGCAAGGGTTAGTATTATGGATAGGGTTAGGGTTAAGGTTAGTGTTGGTATTAGGGTTAGGGTTAGGATTAAGGACAGGATTAGTGATAGGGGCAGGGTTTTGGCTAGGGTTAGGGTTGGTTTTAGTGTTAGTGTTAGGGTTAGGGTTCGGGTTAGGGCTAGGATTAGGGTTAGGGTTAGCGTTAGGGATAGGATTAGGGCTAGGGTTTACGGTTACGGTTAGGGTTAGGAATAGGGATAGGGTTATGGTTAGGGTTGGGATTAGGGTTAGGGTTATAGGTAGGGTTAGGGTTAGGGTTAGGGATAGGGTTAGGTTTAGGGTTAGGGTAAGGTTTAGTGTTAGGGTTCGGTTTGGGGTTAGGATTAGTATTAGGTTAGGGTTAGGCTTAGGCTTCGGATCAGGTTCCAAATCGCATTTAGGGTTAGGTTTGGGTTAGGGCTAGAGTTATGGTTAGGGTTAGGTTTAGGGTTAGGGTTATTGTTAGAGTTAGGTTAGGGTTAGGTTTAGGGCTAGAGTTAGAGTTAGGGTTAGTGTTAGGGTTAGGTTTAGAGTTAGGGTTAGATAGAATCGAATCCATTGCATTTTAGGTTTATGGTTAGGGTTAGGGGTAAGGTTAGGGTTAATGTTAGTGTTAGGGTTGAGGTTAGGGTTAGGTTTGGGGTTAGGGGGAGGATTAGGGTTTGGTTGAGGAGTGGGGATGGGTTAGGTTCAGGGTTAGGGTTAGGGTTAGAGTTAGGGTTAGGCTTAGGGTCAGGGTTAGGGTTAGAGTTAGGGTTAGGGTTAGGCTTAGGGTTAGGGCTGGTTTTAGGGTTAGGGTTATGGTTATGGATAGGGTTGGGGTTAGGTTTAGCGTTGGGGATAGGGTTAGGTTTAGGTTTGGGGTTAGGGTTAGGGTTAGGGTTAGGATTGGGGTTGGTGTAGGGTTAGCGTTAGAGTTAGGGTTAGGGTTAGGGTTAGGGTTGGGGTTAGGGTTAGGGTTAGGGATAGGGTTAGGTTTAGGGTTAGTGTAAGTGTTAGTGTTAGGGCTCAGTTTGGGGTTAGGATTAGTATTATGTTAGGGTTAGGCTTAGGCTAAGTGTTAGGATTAAAATCGCATTTAAGGTTAGGTTAGGATTAGGGTTAGGTTTAGGGTTAGGGTTAGGCTTAGGGTTAGGGTTAGGGTTAGGGTTAGGTTTGGGTTTAGGGGTAGGATTAGGGTTGGGTTTAGGATTGGGGTTGGATTAGGGTTAGGGTTTGAGTCAGGTTTAGAGTCAGGGTTAGGGTTAGGGCTGGTTTTAGGGTTAGGGATATGGTTAGAGATAGGGTTGGGGTTAGGGTGAGCGTTGGGGATAGGGTTCGGTTTAGGGTTGGGGTTAGGGTTAGAGTTAGGATTGGGGTTGGTGTAGGGTTAGGGTTAGAGTTAGGGTTAGGGTTACGGTTCGGGTTAGTGTTAGGGTTAGTGTTAGGGATAGAGTTAGGATCAGTGTTAAGATTAGGGTTCAGGATAGGGCTTCGGTTGGGGTTTGGTTTAGGGTTAGGTGAGGGTTAAGATTGGGGTTGGGGTCGGATTAGGGTTAGAGGTAGGGTTAGAGTTAGGGTTAGGGTTAGTGTTAGGGTTAGGGTTGGTTTTAATGTTACGGTTCGGGTTAGGGTTAGGGTTAGGGTTAGGGTTATAGGTAGGGTTAGGGTTAGGGTTAGGAATAGGGGTAGGTTTGGGGTTAGTGTAAGTGTTAGTGTTACGGCTCAGTTTGGGATTAGGATTAGTATTATGTTAGGGTTAGGCTTAGGCTTAGTGTTAGGTTTAAAATCGCATTTAGGGTTAGGTTAGGGTTAGGGTTAGAGTTAGGATTAGGGTTAGGTTTAGGGTTAGGGTTAGGGTTAGAGTTAGGTTAGTGTTAGGGTTAGGGTATGGGTTAGGGTTAGAGTTAGGGTTAGGGTTAGGGTTAGGATTAGGGTTAGGGTTAGAGTTAGGTTAGGGTTAGGGTTAGGGTTATGGTTAGGGTTAGAGTTAGGGTTAGGGTTAGGGTTAGGGTTAGGGTTATGGTTAGATAGAATCGAATCAATCCCATTTTAGGGTTAGGGTTAGGGTTAGGGTTAAGGTTAGGGTTAAGGTAAAGTAAGGTTTAGGATTAGAGTTAGGGTTACGATTAGGGTTAGGGTTAAGGTTAGTTTTGGGGTTGGGTTAGGGTTAGGGTTAGAGTTAGGGCTATAGTTAGGGTTAGAGTTAGGGTTAGAGTTGGGGTTGGTTTTAGGGTTAGGGTTATGGTTAGGGATAGGGTTAAGGTTAGGGTTGAAGTTGGGGATAAGTTTAGGGTTAGGGTTAGCATTAGGGTTAAGGTTAGCGTTTTGGTTGGGGTTAGGGTTGGAGTTAGCTTTAGGCTTAGGATTGCGGTTAGGGTTAGGGATAGGGTTAGAGTTAGGAGTAGGGTCGTGTTAGGGTTACGGTTAGGATTGGGTGTAGGGTTAGGGTTAAGGTTAGGGTTAGGATTGGGGTTGGGGTAGGGTTAAGGTTAGAGTTAGGGTTAGGGTTAGGGTTCGGTTTCGGGTTAGGGTTAATTTTGGGGTTGGGTTAGGGTTAGGGTTAGAGTTAGGGCTATAGTTAGGGTTAGAGTTAGGGTTAGGGTTAGGGTTCGGGTTCAGGTTAGGGTTAGGGATAGGGTTAAGGTTAGGGTTAGGGTTAGGGTTAGGGATAGGATTATGGTTAAGTTTACGTTTAAAGTTAGGTTTAAGGTAAGGGTTAGGATTAAGGCTAGGGTTTAGGGTTAGCGTTAGGGTCAGGGATAGGTATAGGGTCATGGTTAGGGTTGGGGTTAGGGTTAGGGTTAGGGTTAGGGTTATAGGTAGGGTTAGGGTTAGGGTTAGGGATAGGGTTAGGTTTAGGGTTAGGGTAAGGGTTAGTGTTAGGGTTCGGTTTGGGGTTAGGATTAGCATTAGGTTAGGGTTAGGCTTAGGCTTAGGGTTAGGTTCAAAATCGCTTTTAAGGTTAGGTTTGGGTTAGGGCTAGAGTTAGGGTTAGGGTTAGGGTTAGGGTTAGGGTTAGAGTTAGGTTAGGGTTAGGGTTAGGTTTACGGTTAGCGTTAGAGTTAGGGTTAGGTTTAGAGTTAGGGTTAGATAGAATCGAATTGATCGCATTTTAGGGTGAGGGTTAGGGTTAAGGTTAGTGTTAATGTTAGTGTTAGGGTTAAGGTTAGGGCTAGGTGTAGTGTTAGATTTAGGGTTACGGTTAGGTTTGGGATTAGGGTTAGGATTAGGGTTAAGGTTAGCAGTGGGGTTGGGTTAGCGTTAAAGTTAGGGTTAAAGTTAGGGTTAGGCTTAGGGTTAGGGTTAGGGATAGAGTTAGGGTTAGGGTTAGGGTTCTTTTTAGGGTTAGGGTGATTGTTAGGGATAGGGTTGGGTTAGGGTTAGCGTTGGGGATAGGGTTAGGGTTAGGGTTGAGTTTAGGGTTTAGGTTAGGTTTAGGGTTAGGGTTAGGGTTAGGGTTAAGATTAAGGTTATGGCAAAGTGTATGGTTAGGGTTAGGGTTAGGGTTCGTATTGGAGTTAGGGTTAGGCTTAGGTTTAGAGGTAGGTTCAGGGTTAGGTTTAGGGTTAGTCCTAGCGTTAAGGTTAGGGTTAGGGTTAAGATTGGGATTAGGGTTAGGTTTAGGGTTAGGGTTAGGGTTAGAGTTATTATTAGGGTTATGGTTAAGGTTAGGCTTAGGGTCAGGGTTACCTTTAGACTTAGGTTTAGGGTTAGATTTAGGGGTGGGGCTACTGTTTAGGGTTAGGGTTAGTGTTAGGGATAGGGTTAGGGTTAGGGTTAGCGTTGGGGCTAGGGTTAGGGTTGGTGTTAGGGTTAGGCTTAGGGTTAGGTTTAGGACTTGGTTTGAGGCAGGGTTAGGGTTAGCGTTAGGGTTAGGGATAGGGTTATTTTTGAGGTTAGGGTTAAGGTTAGAGTTAGAATTATGGTTGCTGTAGTGTTAGGGTTAGAGTTAGGGTTAGGGTTAGGATTGGGGATGGGTAGGCTTAGGGTTAGAGTTAGGATTAGGGTTAGGGTTAGGCTTAGGGTTAGGGTTAGGGATAGAGTTAGGGTTAGGGTTAGGGTTCTTTTTAGGGTTAGGGTTATTGTTAGGGATAGGGTTGGATTAAGGTTAGCGTTGGTGATAGGGTTAGGGTTAGGGTTGGGTTTAGGGTTTGGATTAGGTTTGGGGTTAGGATTCGGGTTGGTGTAGGGTTAGGTTTATAGTTAGGGTTAGGGTTAGAGTTAGGGTTAGGATTAGGCTTAGGATTAGGGCTGGTTTTAGGGTTAGGGTTATGGTTATGGATAGGGTTGGGGTTAGGTTTAGCGTTGGGGATAGGTTTAGGTTTAGGGTTGGGGTTAGGGTTAGTGTTAGGGTTAAGGTTAGAATTGGGGTTGGTGTAGGGTTAGGGTTAGAGTTAGGGTTAGGGTTGGGGTTAGGGTTAGGGTTAGGGATAGGGTTAGGTTTAGGGTTAGTGTAAGTGTTAGTGTTAGGGCTCAATTTGGGGTTAGGATTAGTATTATGTTAGGGTTAGATTTAGGCTTAGTTTAGGTTTAAAATCGCATTTAGGGTTAGGTTACGGTTAGGGTTAGAGTTTGGGTTAGGGTTTGGGTTAGGGTTAGGGTTAAAGTTAGGTTAGGGTTAGGGTTAGGGTAAGGCTTATGGTTAGAGTTAGGGTTAGGGTTATGGTTAGGGTTAGGGTTAGGATTAGAGTTAGGGTTAGGCTTAGGTTTAGGGTTAGGGACAGAATTAGGGTTAGGGTTAGGGTTAGGCTTAGGGTTGGTTTTAGGGTTAGGGTTATGGTTTGTGATAGGTTTAAGGTTAGGGTTAGCGTTGGTGATAGGGTTAGGGTTAGGGTTGGGGTTAGGGTTAGGGTTAGCGTTAGGGTTAGGATTATTGTGGGTGTAGAGTTAGGGACAGAATTAGGGTTAGGGTTAGGGTTAGGCTTAAGGTTGGTTTTAGGGTTAGGGTTATGGTTCGTGATAGGGTTAAGGTTAGGGTTAGCGTTGGGGATAGGGTTAGGGTTAGGTTTGGGGTTAGGGTTAGGGTTAGGATCTGGGTGAGTGTAGAGTTAGGGTTAGAGTTAGGGTTAGGGTTAGCGTTAGGGTTAGGGTTGGTTTTAGGGTTAGGGTTCGGGTTCGGGTTAGGGTTAGGGTTAGGGTTATAGGTAGGGTTAGGGTTAGGGTTAGTAATAGGGGTAGGTTTAGGGTTAGTGTAAGTGTTAGTGTTAGGGCTCAGTTTGGGGTAAGGATTAGTATTATGTTAGTGTTAGGCTTAGGCTTAGTGTTAGGTTTAAAATCGCATTTAGGGTTAGGTTAGAGTTAGGGTTAGAGTTAGGGTTAAGCTTAGGGTTAAGGTTAGGGTTAGGGTTACAGTTAGGTTACGGTTAGGGTTAGGGACAGAATTAGGTTTAGGGTTAGTGTTAAGGTTAGGGTTGGTTTTAGGGTTAGGGTTATGGTTCTTGATGGCGTTAAGGTTAGGGTTAGCGTTGGGGATAGGATTAGGGTTAGGTTTGGGGTTAGGGTTAGGGTTAGGATTGGGGTGGGTGTAGAGTTAGGCTTAGAGTTAGGGTTAGGGTTAGGGTTCGGTTTAGGTTTAGGGTTAGGGTTGGGGTTGGGGTTAAGGTTATTGTTAGGGATAGGGTTAGGGTTAGAGTTAGGATCAGGTTTAGGGTTCGGGTTAGGTTTAGAGTTAGGTTTCGGGTTAGGATTCTAGTTAGGGGTAGTTATAGGGTTAGGGTTAGGCATAGAGTTAGGGTTAAGGTTAGGGTTGGTTTTAGGGTTAGGGTTAGGGTTAGGGACAGGGTTAGTGGTAGGGGTAGGTTTGTGGCTAGGGTTAGGGTTGGTTTTAGGGTTAGGGTTAAGGTTAGGGATAGGGTTAGGGTTCGGGTTAGGGTTAATGATGGGGTTAGGGTTTAGGGTTAGGATTAGGGTTAGGAATAGGGATAGGGTTATGGTTATGGTTGGGATTAGGGTTTGGGTTACAGGTAGGGTTAGGGTTAGGGTTAAGGTTATAGGTAGGGTTAGGGTTAGGTTTAGGGTTAGGGTTAGGTTTAGGGTTAGGGTAAGGTTTAGTGTTAGGGTTCGGTTTGGTGTTAGGATTAGTATTAGGTTAGGGTTAGGCTTAGGCTTCGGGTCAGGTTCAAAATCGCATTTAGGGTTAGGTTTGGGTTAGGGCTAGAGTTAGGGTTAGGGATAGGGTTATGGTTAGAGTTAGGGTTCGGATTGGGGTTGGTGTAGGGTTAGGGTTAGAGTTAGGGTTAGGGTTATGGTTAAGGTTAGTGTTAGAGTTAGGGTTAGGGATAGGGTTAGGATCAGAGTTAAGATTCGGGTTCAGGATAGGGCTTCGTTTGGGGTTTGGTTTAGGGTCAGGTGAGGGTTAGGATTGGGGTTGGGGTCGGGTTAGGGTTAGAGGTAGGATTAAAGTTAGGGATAGGATTAGGGTTAAGTTTAGGTTTAGAGTTAGCTTTAGGGTTAGGATTAGGGTTAGGGATAGGGATAGTTTTATGGTTAGGGTTCGGGTTCGGGTTCGGGTTCGGGTTATGGTTATAGGTAGGGTTAGCGTTAGGGTCAGGAATAGGGTTAGGTTCAGGGTTAGTGTAAGTGTTAGTGTTAGGGCTCAGTTTGGGTTTAGGATTAGTATTATGTTAGGGTTAGGCTTAGGCTAAGTGTTAGGATTAAAATCGCATTTAGGTTTAGGTTAGGGTTAGGGTTAGAGTTAGGGTTAGGGTTAGGGTTAGGGTTAGAATTAGGTTAGGGTTATGGTTAGGGTTAGAGTTAGGGTTAGGTTTACAGTTAGGTTTAGGATTATGGTTAGATAGAATCGAATCGATCCCATTTTAGGGTTAAGTTTAGGGTTAGGGTTAAGGTTAGGGTTAAGGTTAAAGTAAGGTTTAGGATTAGAGTTAGGGTTAGGATCAGGGTCAGGGTTAAGGTTAGGGTTAGGAGTCGGGTTGGGTTAGGGTTAGGGTTAGAGTTAGGGTTAGAGTTAGGGTTTGGCTTATGGTCAGGGTTAGGTTTAGGGTTAGGAGTCGGGTTGGGTTAGGGTTAGGGTTAGAGTTAGGGTTAGCCTAAGGGTTAGGGTTAGGGATAGAATTAGGTTTAGGTTTAGGGTTAGGGTTAGGGTTGGTGTTAGGTTTCGGGTTATGGTTAGGGATAGGGTTAAGGTTAAGGTTAGCGTTGGGGATAGGTTTAGGGTTAGGGTTGGGGTTAGGGTTAGGCTTAGGGTTAGGGTCAATATTGGTGTGGGTGTAGAGGTAGGGTTAGAGTTAGGGTTAGGGTTAGGGTAAGGGTTAGGTTTAGGGTTAGGGTGAGGATTAGGGTTAGGTTTGGGGTTGGGGTTAAAGTTAGTGTTAGGGATAGGTTTAGGGTTAGGGTTAGGGTTAAGGTTAGCGTTTTGGTTGGGGTTAAGGTTAGAGTTAGCGTTAGGTTTAGGACTGCGGTTGGGTAGGGTTAGGGTTAGAGTTAGGGTTAGGTGTAGGATTACCGTTAGGGTAAGGGTTAGGGTTAGGGATAGGGTTAGAGTTAGGAGTAGGGTCTTGTTAGGGTTACGGTTAGGGTTGGGGGGCGGGTTAGGGTTAGGATTAGGGTTAGGATTGGGGTTGGGGTAGCCTTAAGGTTAGACTTAGGGTTAGGGTTAGGGTTAAGGCTATTGTTGGTGTTAGGTTTAGGGTTACGTGATGGTTAGGATTGGGGTTGGGGTAGTTTTAGTGTAGAGGTAGGGTTAGGGTTAGGGATAGGATTATGGTTAAGTTTACGTTTAGAGTTAGGTTTAGGGTTAGGGTTAGGATTAGGGCTAGGGTTTAGGGTTAGCATTAGGGTTAGGGATAGGGATAGTGTTGTGGTTAGGTTTGGAGTTAGGGTTAGGGTTAGGGTTATAGGTAGGGTTAGTGTTATGTTTAGGGATAGGGTTAGGTTTTGGGTTAGGTTAAGCGTTAGTGTTAGGGTTCGGTTTGGGGTTAGGATTAGTATTAGGTTAGGGTTAGGCTAAGGCTTAGGGTTAGGTTCAAAATCGCATTTAGGGTTAAGTTTGGGTTAGGGCTAGAGTTAGGGTTAGGGTTAGGGTTAGGGTTAGAGTTAGGTTAGGGTTAGGGTTAGGTTTATAGTCAGGGTTAGATAGAATCGAATTGATCGCATTTTAGTGTTAGGGTTAGGGTTAGGGTTAAGGTGAGGGTTAATGTTAGTGTTAGGGTTATGTTTAGGGCTAGGTGCAGGGTTAGAGTTAGGGTTAGGGTTAGGGTTAGGGTGAGGTTTTCGGTTAGGGTTAGGATTAGGGTTAAGGTTAGGAGTGGGGTTGGGTTAGGGTTAGGGTTAGAGTTAGGGTTAGGCTTAGGGATAGGGTTAGGGACAGAATTACGGTTAGGGTTAGGGTAAGGGTTAGGGTGGGTTTTAGGGTTAGGGTTATGGTTCGTGATAGGTTTAAGGTTAGGGTTAGCGTTGGGGATAGGGTTAGGGTTAGGGTTGGGGTTAGGGTTAGGGTTAGCGTTAGGGTTAGGATTGGGGTGGGTGTAGAGTTAGGGTTAGAGTTAGGGTTAGGGTTAGGGTTAGGGTTAGGGTTAGGGTTAGGGTTAGCTTTAGGGTTAGGGTTAGGGGTTGGGGTTAAGGTTAGTGTTAGGGATAGGGTTAGGATTCCAGTTAGGGTTAAGGTTAGTGTTATGGTTGGGGTTAGGGTTAGAGTTAGTGTTAGATTTAGGACTGCGTTTGGGTATGGTTAGGGTTAGAGTTAGGGTTAGGTGTAGGATTACGGTTAGAGTTATGGTTAGGGTTTGGGTTAGGGATAGGGTTAAAGTTAGGAATAGGGTCGTGTTAGGGTTACGGTTAGTGTTGGGGGTAGGGTTAGGGTTAGGGTTAGCATTAGGATTGGGGTTGGTGTAGGGTTAAGGTTAGAGTTCGGGTTAGGGTTAGCGTTCAGGTTCGGGTTAGGTTTAGGGATGGGATTAGGGTTAAGTTTAGGGTTAGGGTTAGGTCTATGGTTGGGCTTAGGGTTAGGGTTAGGTGACGGTTAGGATTGGGGTTTGGGTAGGGTTAGGGTTAGAGATAGAATTAGGGTTAAGTTTAAGTTTAGAGTTAGGTTTAGGGTTAGGGTTAAGATTAGGGCTAGTGTTTAGGGTTAGCGTTAGGTTTAGGGATAGGGATAGGGTTATGGTTAGGGATAGGCTTAGGGTTAGGGTTAGGGTTAGGTTTACAGTTAGGGTTAGATAGAATAGAATTGATCGCATTTTAGGGTTAGGGTTCGGGTTCGGGTTAAGGTTAGGGTTAATGTTAGTGTTAGGGTTAAGGTTAGGGCTAGGTGTAGGGTTATAGTAAGGGTTAGGGTTAGGGTTAGGGTTAGGGTTACGGTTACGGTTAAGGTTAGGAGTGTGGTTGCGTTAGGGTTAGGGTTAGAGTTAGGGTTAGATTTAGGGTTAGGTTTAGGGTTAGGGTTGGGGTTAGGTTTGGGGTTAGGGGTAGGATTAGGGTTGGGTTTAGGAGTGGGGTTGTGTTAGGGTTAGGGTTAGAGTTAGGTTTAGAGTTACGGTTAGGTTTAGGGTTATGGTTAGATAGAATCGAATCAATCCCATTTTAGGGTTAGGTTTCGGGTTAGGGTTAAGGTTCGGGTTAAGGTTAAGGTAAGGTTTAGGATTAGAGTTAGGGTGAGGATTAGGGTCAGGGTTTGGGTTAGGGTTAGAAGTCGGGTTGGGTTAGGGTTAGGGTTAGAGTTAGGGTTAGGCTTAGGGTTAGGCTTAGGGTTATGGTTAGGGATAGAATTAGGGTTAGGGTTAGGGTTGGTTTTAGGTTTTGGGTTATGTTTAGTGATAGGGTTAAGGTTAGGGTTAGCGTTGGGGATAAGTTTAGGGTTAGGGTTGGGGTTAGGGTTAGGCTTAGGGTTAGGGTCAGGATTGTTGTGGGTGTAGAGTTAGGGTTAGGGTTAGGGTAAGGGTTACGTTTAGGGTTAGAGTGAGGTTTAGGGTTAAGTTTGGGGTTGGGGTTAAAATTAGTGTTAGGGATAGGTTTAGGTTTAGGGTTAGGGTTAAGGTTAGCGTTTTGGTTGGGGTTAAGGTTAGAGTTAGCATTAGGTTTAGGACTGCGGTTGGGTAGGGTTAGGGTTAGAGTTAGGGTTAGGTGTAGTTTTACCGTTAGGGTAAGGGTTAGGGTTAGGGATAGGGTTAGAGTTAAGAGTAGGGTCGTGTTAGGGTTACAGTTAGGGTTGGGGGGCGGGTTAGGGTTAGGATTAGGGTTAGGATTGGGGTTGGGGTAGCGTTAAGGTTAGACTTAGGGTTACGGTTAGGGTTAGGGTTAGGGTTAGGGCTATTGTTGGTGTTAGGTTTAGGGTTATGTGATGGTTAGGATTGGGGTTGGGGTAGTTTTAGTGTAGAGGTAGGGTTAGGGTTAGGGATAGGCTTATGGTTAAGTTTACCTTTAGAGTTAGGTTTAGGGTTAGGGTTAGGATTAGGGCTAGGGTTTAGGGTTAGCATTAGGGTTAGGGATAGGGAGAGTGTTGTGGTTAGGTTTGGGGTTAGGGTTAGGGTTAGGGTTATAGGTAGGGTTAGGGTTATGGTTAGGGATAGGGTTAGGTTTTGGGTTAGGTTAAGCGTTAGTGTTAGGTTTTGGTTTGGGGTTAGGATTAGTATTAGGTTAGGGTTAGGCTTAGGCTTAGGGTTAGGTTCAAAATCGCATTTAGGGTTAGGTTTGGGTTAGGGCTAGAGTTAGGGTTAGGGTTAGGGTTATGGTTAGGGTTAGGGTTCGGATTGGGGTTGGTGTAGGGTTAGGGTTAGAGTTAGGGTTAGGGTTATGGTTAAGGTTAGTGTTAGAGTTAGGGTTAGGGATAGGGTTAGGATCAGAGTTAAGATTCGGGTTCAGGATAGGGCTTCGTTTGGGGTTTGGTTTAGGGTCAGGTGAGGGTTAGGATTGGGGTTGGGGTCGGGTTAGGGTTAGAGGTAGGATTAAAGTTAGGGATAGGATTAGGGTTAAGTTTAGGTTTAGAGTTAGCTTTAGGGTTAGGATTAGGGTTAGGGATAGGGATAGTTTTATGGTTAGGGTTCGGGTTCGGGTTCGGGTTCGGGTTATGGTTATAGGTAGGGTTAGCGTTAGGGTCAGGAATAGGGTTAGGTTCAGGGTTAGTGTAAGTGTTAGTGTTAGGGCTCAGTTTGGGTTTAGGATTAGTATTATGTTAGGGTTAGGCTTAGGCTAAGTGTTAGGATTAAAATCGCATTTAGGTTTAGGTTAGGGTTAGGGTTAGAGTTAGGGTTAGGGTTAGGGTTAGGGTTAGAATTAGGTTAGGGTTATGGTTAGGGTTAGAGTTAGGGTTAGGTTTACAGTTAGGTTTAGGATTATGGTTAGATAGAATCGAATCGATCCCATTTTAGGGTTAAGTTTAGGGTTAGGGTTAAGGTTAGGGTTAAGGTTAAAGTAAGGTTTAGGATTAGAGTTAGGGTTAGGATCAGGGTCAGGGTTAAGGTTAGGGTTAGGAGTCGGGTTGGGTTAGGGTTAGGGTTAGAGTTAGGGTTAGAGTTAGGGTTTGGCTTATGGTCAGGGTTAGGTTTAGGGTTAGGAGTCGGGTTGGGTTAGGGTTAGGGTTAGAGTTAGGGTTAGCCTAAGGGTTAGGGTTAGGGATAGAATTAGGTTTAGGTTTAGGGTTAGGGTTAGGGTTGGTGTTAGGTTTCGGGTTATGGTTAGGGATAGGGTTAAGGTTAAGGTTAGCGTTGGGGATAGGTTTAGGGTTAGGGTTGGGGTTAGGGTTAGGCTTAGGGTTAGGGTCAATATTGGTGTGGGTGTAGAGGTAGGGTTAGAGTTAGGGTTAGGGTTAGGGTAAGGGTTAGGTTTAGGGTTAGGGTGAGGATTAGGGTTAGGTTTGGGGTTGGGGTTAAAGTTAGTGTTAGGGATAGGTTTAGGGTTAGGGTTAGGGTTAAGGTTAGCGTTTTGGTTGGGGTTAAGGTTAGAGTTAGCGTTAGGTTTAGGACTGCGGTTGGGTAGGGTTAGGGTTAGAGTTAGGGTTAGGTGTAGGATTACCGTTAGGGTAAGGGTTAGGGTTAGGGATAGGGTTAGAGTTAGGAGTAGGGTCTTGTTAGGGTTACGGTTACGGTTGGGCGGCGGGTTAGGGTTAGGATTAGGGTTAGGATTGGGGTTGGGGTAGCCTTAAGGTTAGACTTAGGGTTAGGGTTAGGGTTAAGGCTATTGTTGGTGTTAGGTTTAGGGTTACGTGATGGTTAGGATTGGGGTTGGGGTAGTTTTAGTGTAGAGGTAGGGTTAGGGTTAGGGATAGGATTATGGTTAAGTTTACGTTTAGAGTTTGGTTTAGGGTTAGGGTTAGGATTAGGGCTAGGGTTTAGGGTTAGCATTAGGGTTAGGGATAGGGATAGTGTTGTGGTTAGGTTTGGAGTTAGGGTTAGGGTTAGGGTTATAGGTAGGGTTAGTGTTATGTTTAGGGATAGGGTTAGGTTTTGGGTTAGGTTAAGCGTTAGTGTTAGGGTTCGGTTTGGGGTTAGGATTAGTATTAGGTTAGGGTTAGGCTAAGGCTTAGGGTTAGGTTCAAAATCGCATTTAGGGTTAAGTTTGGGTTAGGGCTAGAGTTAGGGTTAGGGTTAGGGTTAGGGTTAGAGTTAGGTTAGGGTTAGGGTTAGGTTTATAGTCAGGGTTAGATAGAATCGAATTGATCGCATTTTAGTGTTAGGGTTAGGGTTAGGGTTAAGGTGAGGGTTAATGTTAGTGTTAGGGTTATGTTTAGGGCTAGGTGCAGGGTTAGAGTTAGGGTTAGGGTTAGGGTTAGGGTGAGGTTTTCGGTTAGGGTTAGGATTAGGGTTAAGGTTAGGAGTGGGGTTGGGTTAGGGTTAGGGTTAGAGTTAGGGTTAGGCTTAGGGATAGGGTTAGGGACAGAATTACGGTTAGGGTTAGGGTAAGGGTTAGGGTGGGTTTTAGGGTTAGGGTTATGGTTCGTGATAGGTTTAAGGTTAGGGTTAGCGTTGGGGATAGGGTTAGGGTTAGGGTTGGGGTTAGGGTTAGGGTTAGCGTTAGGGTTAGGATTGGGGTGGGTGTAGAGTTAGGGTTAGAGTTAGGGTTAGGGTTAGGGTTAGGGTTAGGGTTAGGGTTAGGGTTAGCTTTAGGGTTAGGGTTAGGGGTTGGGGTTAAGGTTAGTGTTAGGGATAGGGTTAGGATTCCAGTTAGGGTTAAGGTTAGTGTTATGGTTGGGGTTAGGGTTAGAGTTAGTGTTAGATTTAGGACTGCGTTTGGGTATGGTTAGGGTTAGAGTTAGGGTTAGGTGTAGGATTACGGTTAGAGTTATGGTTAGGGTTTGGGTTAGGGATAGGGTTAAAGTTAGGAATAGGGTCGTGTTAGGGTTACGGTTAGTGTTGGGGGTAGGGTTAGGGTTAGGGTTAGCATTAGGATTGGGGTTGGTGTAGGGTTAAGGTTAGAGTTCGGGTTAGGGTTAGCGTTCAGGTTCGGGTTAGGTTTAGGGATGGGATTAGGGTTAAGTTTAGGGTTAGGGTTAGGTCTATGGTTGGGCTTAGGGTTAGGGTTAGGTGACGGTTAGGATTGGGGTTTGGGTAGGGTTAGGGTTAGAGATAGAATTAGGGTTAAGTTTAAGTTTAGAGTTAGGTTTAGGGTTAGGGTTAAGATTAGGGCTAGTGTTTAGGGTTAGCGTTAGGTTTAGGGATAGGGATAGGGTTATGGTTAGGGATAGGCTTAGGGTTAGGGTTAGGGTTAGGTTTACAGTTAGGGTTAGATAGAATAGAATTGATCGCATTTTAGGGTTAGGGTTCGGGTTCGGGTTAAGGTTAGGGTTAATGTTAGTGTTAGGGTTAAGGTTAGGGCTAGGTGTAGGGTTATAGTAAGGGTTAGGGTTAGGGTTAGGGTTAGGGTTACGGTTACGGTTAAGGTTAGGAGTGTGGTTGCGTTAGGGTTAGGGTTAGAGTTAGGGTTAGATTTAGGGTTAGGTTTAGGGTTAGGGTTGGGGTTAGGTTTGGGGTTAGGGGTAGGATTAGGGTTGGGTTTAGGAGTGGGGTTGTGTTAGGGTTAGGGTTAGAGTTAGGTTTAGAGTTACGGTTAGGTTTAGGGTTATGGTTAGATAGAATCGAATCAATCCCATTTTAGGGTTAGGTTTCGGGTTAGGGTTAAGGTTCGGGTTAAGGTTAAGGTAAGGTTTAGGATTAGAGTTAGGGTGAGGATTAGGGTCAGGGTTTGGGTTAGGGTTAGAAGTCGGGTTGGGTTAGGGTTAGGGTTAGAGTTAGGGTTAGGCTTAGGGTTAGGCTTAGGGTTATGGTTAGGGATAGAATTAGGGTTAGGGTTAGGGTTGGTTTTAGGTTTTGGGTTATGTTTAGTGATAGGGTTAAGGTTAGGGTTAGCGTTGGGGATAAGTTTAGGGTTAGGGTTGGGGTTAGGGTTAGGCTTAGGGTTAGGGTCAGGATTGTTGTGGGTGTAGAGTTAGGGTTAGGGTTAGGGTAAGGGTTACGTTTAGGGTTAGAGTGAGGTTTAGGGTTAAGTTTGGGGTTGGGGTTAAAATTAGTGTTAGGGATAGGTTTAGGTTTAGGGTTAGGGTTAAGGTTAGCGTTTTGGTTGGGGTTAAGGTTAGAGTTAGCATTAGGTTTAGGACTGCGGTTGGGTAGGGTTAGGGTTAGAGTTAGGGTTAGGTGTAGTTTTACCGTTAGGGTAAGGGTTAGGGTTAGGGATAGGGTTAGAGTTAAGAGTAGGGTCGTGTTAGGGTTACAGTTAGGGTTGGGGGGCGGGTTAGGGTTAGGATTAGGGTTAGGATTGGGGTTGGGGTAGCGTTAAGGTTAGACTTAGGGTTACGGTTAGGGTTAGGGTTAGGGTTAGGGCTATTGTTGGTGTTAGGTTTAGGGTTATGTGATGGTTAGGATTGGGGTTGGGGTAGTTTTAGTGTAGAGGTAGGGTTAGGGTTAGGGATAGGCTTATGGTTAAGTTTACCTTTAGAGTTAGGTTTAGGGTTAGGGTTAGGATTAGGGCTAGGGTTTAGGGTTAGCATTAGGGTTAGGGATAGGGAGAGTGTTGTGGTTAGGTTTGGGGTTAGGGTTAGGGTTAGGGTTATAGGTAGGGTTAGGGTTATGGTTAGGGATAGGGTTAGGTTTTGGGTTAGGTTAAGCGTTAGTGTTAGGTTTTGGTTTGGGGTTAGGATTAGTATTAGGTTAGGGTTAGGCTTAGGCTTAGGGTTAGGTTCAAAATCGCATTTAGGGTTAGGTTTGGGTTAGGGCTAGAGTTAGGGTTAGGGTTAGGGTTATGGTTAGGGTTAGGGTTCGGATTGGGGTTGGTGTAGGGTTAGGGTTAGAGTTAGGGTTAGGGTTATGGTTAAGGTTAGTGTTAGAGTTAGGGTTAGGGATAGGGTTAGGATCAGAGTTAAGATTCGGGTTCAGGATAGGGCTTCGTTTGGGGTTTGGTTTAGGGTCAGGTGAGGGTTAGGATTGGGGTTGGGGTCGGGTTAGGGTTAGAGGTAGGATTAAAGTTAGGGATAGGATTAGGGTTAAGTTTAGGTTTAGAGTTAGCTTTAGGGTTAGGATTAGGGTTAGGGATAGGGATAGTTTTATGGTTAGGGTTCGGGTTCGGGTTCGGGTTATGGTTATAGGTAGGGTTAGCGTTAGGGTCAGGAATAGGGTTAGGTTCAGGGTTAGTGTAAGTGTTAGTGTTAGGGCTCAGTTTGGGTTTAGGATTAGTATTATGTTAGGGTTAGGCTTAGGCTAAGTGTTAGGATTAAAATCGCATTTAGGTTTAGGTTAGGGTTAGGGTTAGAGTTAGGGTTAGGGTTAGGGTTAGGGTTAGAATTAGGTTAGGGTTATGGTTAGGGTTAGAGTTAGGGTTAGGTTTACAGTTAGGTTTAGGATTATGGTTAGATAGAATCGAATCGATCCCATTTTAGGGTTAAGTTTAGGGTTAGGGTTAAGGTTAGGGTTAAGGTTAAAGTAAGGTTTAGGATTAGAGTTAGGGTTAGGATCAGGGTCAGGGTTAAGGTTAGGGTTAGGAGTCGGGTTGGGTTAGGGTTAGGGTTAGAGTTAGGGTTAGAGTTAGGGTTTGGTTTATGGTCAGGGTTAGGTTTAGGGTTAGGAGTCGGGTTGGGTTAGGGTTAGGGTTAGAGTTAGGGTTAGCCTAAGGGTTAGGGTTAGGGATAGAATTAGGTTTAGGTTTAGGGTTAGGGTTAGGGTTGGTATTAGGTTTCGGGTTATGGTTAGGGATAGGGTTAAGGTTAGGGTTAGCGTTGGGGATAGGTTTAGGGTTAGGGTTGGGGTTAGGGTTAGGCTTAGGGTTAGGGTCAATATTGGTGTGGGTGTAGAGGTAGGGTTAGAGTTAGGGTTAGGGTTAGGGTAAGGGTTAGGTTTAGGGTTAGGGTGAGGATTAGGGTTAGGTTTGGGGTTGGGGTTAAAGTTAGTGTTAGGGATAGGTTTAGGGTTAGGGTTAGGGTTAAGGTTAGCGTTTTGGTTGGGGTTAAGGTTAGAGTTAGCGTTAGGTTTAGGACTGCGGTTGGGTAGGGTTAGGGTTAGAGTTAGGGTTAGGTGTAGGATTACCGTTAGGGTTAGGGTTAGGGTTAGGGATAGGGTTAGAGTTAGGAGTAGGGTCGTGTTAGGGTTATGGTTAGGGTTGGGGGGCGGGTTAGGGTTAGGATTAGGGTTAGGATTGGGGTTGGGGTAGCCTTAAGGTTAGACTGAGGGTTAGGGTTAGGGTTCGGGTTAGGGTTAGGTATAGGGTTAGGGTTAGGGTTAGGGTGAGGTTTAGGGCTATTGTTGGTGTTAGGTTTAGGGTTACGTGATGGTTAGGATTGGGGTTGGGGTAGTTTTAGCATAGAGGTAGGGTTAGGGTTAGGGGTAGGATTATGGTTAAATTTACGTTTAGAGTTATGTTTAGGGTTAGGGTTAGGATTAGGGCTAGGGTTTAGGGTTAGCATTAGGGTTAGGGATAGGGAGAGTGTTGTGGTTAGGTTTGGGGTTAGGGTTAGGGTTAGGGTTATAGGTAGGGTTAGGGTTATGGTTAGGGATAAGGTTAGGTTTTGTGTTAGGTTAAGGGTTAGTGTTAGGGTTCGGTTTGGGGTTAGGATTAGTATTAGGTTAGGGTTATTCTTAGGCTTAGGGTTAGGTTCAAAATCGCATTTAGGGTTAGGTTTGGGTTAGGGCTAGAGTTAGGGTTAGGGTCAGGGTTAGAGTTAGGTTAAGGTTAGTGTTCGGTTTAGGCTTAGGCTTATAGTTAGGGTTAGGGTTAGGGTTAGGTTTATAGTCAGGGTTAGATAGAATTGAATTGATCGCATTTTAGTGTTAGGGTTAGGGTTAGGGTTAAGGTGAGGGTTAATGTTAGTGTTAGGGTTATGTTTAGGGCTAGCTGTAGGGTTAGAGTTAGGGTTAGGGTTAGGGTTAGGGTGAGGTTTTCGGTTAGAGTTAGGATTAGGGTTAAGATTAGGAGTGGGGTTGGGTTAGGGTTAGGGTTAGAGTTAGGGTTAGAGTTAGGGTTAGGCTTAGGGATAGGGTTAGGGACAGAATTACGGTTAGGGTTAGGGTTAGGGTTAGTGTGGGTTTTAGGGTTAGGGTTATGGTTCGTGATAGGTTTAAGGTTAGGGTTAGCATTGGGGATAGGGTTAGGGTTAGGCTTGGGGTTAGGGTTAGGGTTAGCGTTAGGGTTAGGATTGGGGTGGGTGTAGAGTTAGGGTTAGAGTTAGGGTTAGGGTTAGGGTTAGGGTCATGGTTAGGTTTAGGGTTATGGTTAGCTTTAGGGTTAGGGTTAGGGGTTGGGGTTAAGGTTAGTGTTAGGGATAGGGTTAGGATTCGAGTTAGGGTTAAGGTTAGTGTTATGGTTGGGGTTAGGGTTAGAGTTAGTGTTAGATTTAGGACTGCGGTTGGGTATGGTTAGGGTTAGAGTTAGGGTTAGGTGTAGGATTTCGGTTAGAGTCATGGTTAGGCTTTGGGTTAGGGATAGGGTTAAAGTTAGGAGTAGGGTCGTGTTAGGGTTACGGTTAGGGTTGGGGGTAGGGTTAGGGTTAGGGTTAGCATTAGGATTGGGGTTGGTGTAGGGTTAAGGTTAGAGTTCGGGTTAGGGTTAGGGTTCAGGTTCGGGTTAGGTTTAGGGATGGGATTAGAGTTAGGTTTAGGGTTAGGGTTAGGTCTATGGTTGGGCTTAGGGTTAGGGTTAGGTGACGGTTAGGATTGGGGTTTGGGTAGGGGTAGGGTTAGAGGCAGGGTTAGTGTTAGTGTTAGGGTTAAGGTTAGGTCTAGGTGTAGGGTTAGAGTTAGGGTTAGGGTTAGGGTTAGGGTTAGGGTTAGGGTTACGGTTAGGAGTGGGGTTGCGTTAGGGTTAGGGATAGGGATAGGTTTATGGTTAGAGTTAGGGTTAGGCTTAGGGTTAGGGTTAGGGATAGAGTTAGGGTTAGGGTTCGTTTTAGGGTTAGGGTTATGGTTAGGGATAAGGTTGGGGTTAGGGTTAACGTTGGCGATAGGGTGAGGGTTAGATTTGGGTTTAGGGTTAGGGTTAGGGTTAGGGTTAGGATTGGGGTTGGTTAGGGTTAGGTTTAGGGTTAGGGTTAGGGTTAGGGTTAGTGTTAGGCTTAGGGTTAGCGTTAGTGTTGGGGTTAGGGTTAGCGTTGGGGATAGGGTTAGGGTTAGGGTTGGGTTTAGGGTTAGGGTTCAGTTTAGGGTTAGGATTGGGGTTAGGGTTAGGGTTAAGGTTAGGGATAGGTTTAGGGTCAGCGTTAAGATTTGGCTTAGGGATAGGATTAGTGTTAGGGTTAAGGTTACGTTTGGGGTTAGGGTTAGGAGCGGGGTTGAGTTTAGTGTTAGGGTTAGAGTTAGGGTTATGGTTAGTGTTAGGGTGAAGGTTAGGGTAAGGATTCGTGTTAGGGTTAGGGTTAGGGTTAGGTTAAGTTTATGGTTGGGGTTAGAGTTACTGTTATGATTAGGGTTAGGATTGGTGTTGGGTTTAGGTTTAGGCTTAGAGTTAGGGTTAGGGTTAGTGTTAGGGTTAGGGTTAGGATTAGGTTTAGGGTTCGGGTTAGGTTTAGAGTTAGGTTTCAGGTTAGGATTCGAGTTAGGGGTAGCGATAGGGTTAGGGTTAGGCATAGGGTTAGGGTCAAGGTTAGGGTTGGTTTTGGGGTTAGGGTTAGGGTTAGGGATAGGGTCACTGGTAGGGGTAGGGTTGTGGCTAGGATTAGGTTTGGTTTTAGGGTTTGGGTTAGGGTTAGGGCTAGGGTTAGGGTTAGGGTTATAGGTAGGGTTAGGGTTAGGGTTTTCGGATAGGTTTAGGTTTAGGGTTAGGGTAAGTTTTAGTGTTAGGGTTCGGTTTGGGGTTAGGATTAGTATTAGGTTAGGGTTAGGCTTAGGCTTCGGGTCAGGTTCAAAATCGCCTTTAGGGTTAGGTTTGGGTTAGGGCTAGAGTTAGGGTTAGGGTTATTGTTAGGGTTAGGGTTAGGGTTAGAGTTAGGTTAGGGTTAGGTTTAGGGTTAGGGTTAGATAGAATCGAATCCATCGCATTTTAGGTTTAGGGTTAGGTTTAGGGTTGGGGTTAGGGTTAGGGTTAGGGTTAGGATTGGGGTTGGTGTAGGGTTAGGGTTAGAGTTAGGGTTCGGGTTAGAGTTAGGTTTAGGTTTAGGGTTGGGGTTAGCTTTAGGGTTAGGGTTGGGGTTAGGGTTAGGGTTAAGGTTAGGGATAGGGTTAGGGTCAGCGTTAAGATTAGGGTTAGGAATAGGATTAGTGTTAGGGTTAGGGTTACGTTTGGGGTTAGGGTTAGTAGTGGGGTTGTTTAGTGTTAGTGTTAGGATTAGGGTTAGTGTTATGGTTAGGGTTAGTGATGGGGTTATGGTTAGGGTTAGGGTAACAATTAGTGTTAGGGTTAGGGTTAGGGTTAGGTTAAGTTTATGGTTGGGGTTAGCGTTAGGGTTAGGGTTAGGGTTAGCATTGGGGTTGGGTTTAGGGTTAGGTTTAGAGTTAGGGTTAGGGTTAGTGTTTGGTTTAGGGTTAGGGTTAGGTTTAGGATTAGGTTTAGGGTTCGGGTTAGGTTTAGAGTTAGGTTTCGGGTTAGGATTCGAGTCAGGGGTAGTGATAGGATTAGGGTTAGGCATAGGGTTACGGTTAAGGTTAGGGTTGGTTTTAGGGTTAGGGTTAGGGACAGGGTTAGTGGTTAGGGTTAGGGTTAGGGTTAGGGTTAGTGTTGGGGTTAAGGTTAGGGTTGGTTTTAGGGTTAGGGTTAGTATTAGGGACAGGATTAGTGTTAGGGGTAGGGTTGTGGCTATGGTTAGGTTTGGTTTTAGCGTTAAGGTTAGGGTTAGGGTTCGGGTTAGGGCTAGGATTAGGGTTAGGGTTAGGGTTAGGGATAGGATTAGGGCTAGGGTTTAGGGTTAGGGTTAGGGTTAGGAATAGGGATAGGGTTATGGTTAGGGTTGGGATTAGGGTTAGGGTTATGAGTAGGGTAAGAATTAGGGTTAGGGATAGGGTTAGGTTTAGGGTTAGGGTAAGGTTTAGTGTTAGGGTTCGGTTTGGGGTAGGATTTGTATTAGGTTACGGTTAGGCTTAGGCTTCGGGTCAGGTTCAAAATCGCATTTAGGGTTAGGTTTGGGTTAGGGCTAGAGTTATGGTCAGGGTTAGGGTTAGGGTTAGAGTTAGAGTTAGGTTAGGGTTAGGTTTAGCGTTAGGGTTAGGGTTAGAGTTAGGGTTAGAGTTAGGAATAGGTTTAGAGTTAGGGTTAGATAGAATCGAATCCATTGCATTTTAGGTTTAGTGTTAGGGTTAGGGTTAAAGTTAGGGTTAATGTTAGTGTTAGGGTTATGGTTAGGGTTAGATTTAGGGTTAGAGTTAGGGTTAGGGTTAGGGTTAATGTTAGGGTTAAGGTTAGGTTTGGGCTTAGGGGTAGGATTAGGGTTAGTTTTAGGAGTGGGGTTGGGTTAGGGTCAGGGTTAGAGTTAGGGTTAGAGTTAGGGTTAGTGTTAGGGTCAGGGTTAGGGTTAGAGTTAGGGTTAGGGTTAGGGTTAGGGTTAGGGCTGGTTTTAGGGTTAGGGTTATGGTTAGTGATAGGGTTGGGGTTAGGGTTAGCATTGGGGTTAGGGTTAGGTTTAGGGTTGGGGTTAGGCTTAGGGTTAGGGTTAGGGTTAGCATTGGGGTTGGTGTAGGGTTAGGGTTAGAGTTAGGGTTAGGGTTACGGTTAAGGTTAGTGTTAGGGTTAGGGTTAGGGATAGGGTTAGGGTCAGCGTTAAGATTAGGGTTAGGGAGAGGGCTACGGTTGGGGTTTGGTTTAGGGTTAGGTGAGGGGTAGGATTGGGGTTGGGGTAGGGTTAGGGTTAGAAGTAGGATTAGAATTATGGATAAGATTAGGGTTAAGTTTAGGTTTAGAGTTAGCTTTAGCGTTAGGGTTAGGGTTCGGGCTAGAGTTTAGTGTTAGGATTAGGGTTAGGGATAGGGATAGTTTTATGGTTAGGGTTCGGCTTACTGTTAGGGTTAGGGTTAGGGTTATAGGTAGGGTTAGGGTTAGGGTTAGGAATATGGTTAGGTTTAGTGTTAGTGTAAGTGTTAGTGTTAGGGCTCAGTTTGGGGTTAGGATTAGTATTATGTCAGGGTTAGGCTTAGGCTTAGTGTTAGGTTTAAAATCGCATTTAGGGTTAGGTTAGGGTTAGAGTTAGAGTTAGGGTTAGGGTTAGGGTTAGGGTTATGGTTAGGGTTAGGGTTAGAGTTAGAGTTAGGTTAGCTTTAGGGTTAGGGTTAGGGTTAGGGTTAGGGTTAGGGTTGGTTTTAGGGTTAGTGTTATGGTTCAGGATAGGGTTAAGGGTAAGTTTAGCGTTGGGGGTAGGGTTAGGTTTAGGGTTGGGGTTAGGGTTAGGGTTAGGGTTAGGGTTAGGTTTGCGGTGGGTGTAGAGTTAGGGTTAGAGTTAGGGTTAGTGTTAGGGTTAGGGTTAGGTTTAGAGTTAGGGTGAGGTTACGGTTAGGGTTGGGGTTGGGGTTAAGGTTAGTGTTAGGGATAGGGTTAGGGTTAGGGTTAGGGCTAAGGTTAGCGTTATGGTTGGGGTTAGGGTTAGAGTTAATGTTAGGTTTAGGATTGCGGTTGGGTGGGGTTAGGGTTAGAAGTAGGGTTAGGTGTAGGATTACAGTTAGAGTTAGGGTTAGGGTTAGGGTTAGGGATAGGGTTAAAGTTAGCTGTAGGGTCGTGTTTGGGTTACGGTTAGGGTTGGGGGTAGGGTTAGGGTTAGGGTTAGTGTTAGGATTGGGGTTGGGGTAGGGTTAAGGTTAGAGTTAGGGTTAGGATTAGGGTTCGGGTTTGGGTTAGGCTTAGGGATAGGGTTAGGTTTAGGGTTAGGGTGAGGGCTATGGTTGGGGTTAGGTTTAGGTTTAGGTGACAGTTAGGATTGGGGTTGGGGTAGGGTTAGGGTTAGAGGTAGGGTTAGGGTTAGGGATAGGATTAGGATCAAGTTTGCGTTTAGAGTTAGCTTTAGGGTTAGGGTTAGGATTAGGGCTAGGGTTTAGGGTTAGTGTTAGGGTTAGGGTTAGGGATAGGGTTATGGTTAGGGTTGGGATTAGGGTTAGGCTTCGGGTAAGGTTATAGGTAGGGTTAGGGTTAAGTTTAGGGATAGGGTGAGGTTTGGTGTTAGGGTAAGAGTTAGTGTTAGGTTTCGATTTGGGGTTAGGATTAGTATTAGGTTAGGGTTAGGCTTAGGCTTAGGGTTAGGTTCAAAATCGCATTTAGGTTTAGGTTTGGCGTAGGGCTAGAGTTAGGGTTAGGGTTAGAGTTATGTTAGGGTTAGAATTAGGTTTATGGTTAGTGTTAGAGTTAGGGTTAGGGTTAGGGTTAGGTTTAGAGTTAGGGTTAGATAGAATCGAATCGATCGCATTTTAGTGTTAGCGTTAGGGTTAGGGTTAAGGTTAGGGTTAATGTTAGTGTTAGGGTTAAGGTTAAGCTTAGGTGTATGGTTAGAGTTTGGGTTAGGGTTAGGGTTAGTGTTAGGGTTAAGGTTAGGATTGGTGTTGGTGTAGGGTTAGGGTTATAGTTAGGGTTAGGTTTACGGTTAGGTTTAGGGTCAGGGTTAGGGATAGGGTTAGGGTCAGCATTTAGATTAGGGTTAGGGATAGAATTAGTGTTAGGGTTAGGGTTACTTTTGGAGTTAGGTTTAGGAGTGGGATTCAGTTTAGGTTTAGAGTTAGAGTTAAGGTTAGTGTTATGGTTAGGGTTAGGGATGGGGTTATGGTTAGGGTTAGGGTGAGGTTCAGGTTAAGGATTAGTGTTAGGGTTAGGTTAAGTTTATGGTTGGGGTTAGAGTTAGGGTTAGGGTTAGGGTTAGGATTGGGGTTGTATTTAGGGTTAGGTTTAGAGTTAGGGTTAGGCTTAGTGTTATGGTTATGGTTAGGGTTTTGTTATGATCAGGTTTGGGGTTCGGATTAGGTTTAGAGTTAGGTTTAGTGTTAGGATTAGAGTTAGGGGTAGTGATAGTGTTAGGGTTAGGGCTAGGGTTAGGGTTAAGGTTAGGGTTGGTTTTACGGTTAGGGTTAGGTTTAGTGACAGGGTTAGTGGTAGGGGTTGGGTTGTGGCTAGGGTTAGGGTTCGTTTTAGGGTTAGGGTTAGGGTTAGTGATAGGGTTAGGGTTAGGGTTAGTGTTGGGGTTAGGGTTAGCGTTAGGGTTGGGGTTAGGGCGTGGGTTAGTATTAGGGATAGGGTTAGGGTTAAGGTTAGGGTTCTTTTTAGGGTTAGGGTTAGGCTTAGGGACAGGATTAGCATTAGGTGTAGGGTTTTGGCTAGGGTTAGGGTTGGTTTTAGGATTAGGGTTAGGGTTTGGGTTAGGGTTAGGGTTAGGGTTAATGTCAGAAGCCAACTCTGAAGGAATACAGGAAAACTGTAAACCTCCAGATATCTAATCTGCAGCAATGACTTTAATACAGGGTTTGCAGTTACCTGGAAAATATTTGTATATAACATGTTCTCCATTTTTCCTTTGACCAACATGTTAGATACACTTTACAATATGGGAATATATACATTGAACCCAAGGAAGATATAACATCAACCACCTTGTTTCCCTTGATTTTCTACATTGACAACATGAGCTTCAATTTCCACATATTTCCTGGATGTTATTTCAATATTTATGGTAACCCCAATTGTGAGCTATCGGATTAACAATGAACACATTTTGGAGGAAAAACTGGGAAGAGCAATGAGAGACATGTAAGCAAAGACAGAGACTTCAAGGCTTCTGTATCCCACCCAATCAATGGGCTCAGGCTATGGAAGCACTCAAAGAGGATTTTGAAAATCAAGTTGAAGAGGGGGAGGAAAAACTGGGAAGAGCAATGAGACATGCAAGCAAAGCAACATTGTATGTCTTGAGAAATCTTTGGTGTACCTACCGTATTGGGAAATGGAGCAATTGAAAATGTGATCTTTACCAATAATTCCCAGGTTCCTGAAAAGCTTGCATTGAGGTAATTGCTGCAGATAAGAGAACTGGAGGGTTCCACTTTACATATATTACTTCAGAGTTTTCTTTAGGTTATTTCCCAAAAGGTGATTATTTGGATTCGCATGGCCTACACTTGGGGAAACCTTAAACACTGAGACAAGCTCCAGGAAATTTTTATAAGATTGAAGTTCATATTGTCCATGAAGAGAGTAAAGTTGACAAAGGTTGTGAATGTATTATCTTCCTTGGTTTCAATGTATGTATTGAGATACCTTAAAGTGTATCTACTATTTTGGCAAATGGAGCACATGAGAATTTGTAATTTACAAATATTTCCCAGCTTCCTGAAAAGCGTGTGTTAAACTCATTGTTGCAGATAAGATAACTAGAGGTTTTCCCGCTGCATATATTTCTTGAAAGTTTTCTCTTTAGGTTATTTGCCAAAATGTGTTCATTGTAAATCCTCTACATTACAATTGGGGTTACCACAAATACTGAGATAACATCCAGGAAATATGTGGAAATTGAAGCTCGTATTGTCAATGTAGAGAGTCAAGAGAAACAAGTTTGTTAATGTATTATCTTCCTTGGGTTCAATGCACGTGTTGAGAAACTTGAAAGTGTATCTACCATATTGGTCAAAGGTGAAATGGAGAATATGTTACTTAGAAATATTTTCCAGGTAACTGCAAACCCTGTAATACAGTCATCGCTGCAGATTTGATATCTGGAGGTTTACAGTTTTCATGCATTACTTCGGAGTTGGCTCTTTAGGTTATTTGCCAACATGTGTTGATTTGGAATTTTTAGGTCGAGAATTGGACAAAGCTTAAACAACGAGATAACCTCTAGGAAATCTGTAAAGACAAAAACTCATATTGTCCATGAAGAGAATATAGGGAACCATGGACCTTTAATGTAATACCTTCCTTGGGTTCAATGCATGTGTTGAGATACTTTAAAGTGTATCTACCATGTTGTTTAAAGAAGAAATGGAGAATAGGGTATTTACAAATATTTCCCAGCAAACTGCTGACCCTGTATTAAAGTCTTCTCTGCAGGTTAGCTATCTGGAGGTTTACAGTTTTCATCTATTACTTCAGAGTTGGCTCTTTAGGTTATTTGCCAACATGTGTTCATTTGGAATTTTTTGGTCGAGAATAGCACAAATCTTAAACAATGAGATAACCTCTAGGAAATTTGTAAAGACAGAAACTCATATTATCCATGAAGAGAATATAGGGAACCATGGACCTTTAATGTAATATCCTCCTTGGGTTCACTGTCTGTGTTGAGGGGGCGGAGCCAAGACAGTGGAATAAAAAGACACATGTACGCTAGCTCTGAACACACAGCCCATCAAATATCTGTACAAAAGAACTCCAACGAAATTCTGGAGCAGCAGAAGCCACAGAACAAGGGAGGGGATGAGATTTCTGTTCTAGAGGGCCTGAAAACCTCTTGCAAAAGGTCCTTCACTCTGTGGACCTGGAGCGCAGCCCAGCCCTCCTTGGCCACAGCTAGAGTCAGGGATGGAATCTCCAGCAGCTGCGCGGCTCCCACCACACACAGGTGACAAGGGGTGGGGAGAGGGTCTCTTTGGTGGGTCGAGAGGGGAGTGGGGTGCTCCCATAACTCAGGACACCTCGGGAGGCAGCAGCAGCGGTGGGAGCAGACCCGGGCTCCCCAAACACGCTGAAGCCTGGATCCATTGTTCAAGGTCTCTGCAGAAACCCCCTGAGGGAATTGCGCATGTGAGGCGGCCCCGCCCCCCACCTGAGCACCTGAACTTCATCTCACACTGAATAGCAGCCCGCCCCTGCCCAAAGCCCTGAGGCTGGGAAGCAGCATTTGAATCTCAGACCCCAAGCACTAGTTGGTTTCACCTGGTTGCTAAGTGGGTGGGAAGAGAGTATTCAGAAGTCAAGTCACTGGTTGGGAAGATGCCCAGAAAAGGGAAAAATAGAAAACTATAGAAGGTTACTTTCTTGGTGAACAGGTATTTCCTCCCTCTCTTTCTGATGAGGAAGAAAAATGCTTAGCATCAGGGAAAGACAGAGACTTCAAGGCTTCTGTATCCCACCCAATCAATGGGCTCAGGCTATGGAAGAGCTCAAAAAGTATTAGCATCAAGCTCGGGGATAAAGGCCTAATTTCTAGAATATATAGAGAAGTGACTCAAATGTATAATCATACAAGTCATTCCCCAGTTGATAAATGGTCAAACGATATGAACAGGCAATTTTCGGAATAAGAAATTAAAGGTATCTATAATCATATGAAAAAAATGCTCTAAATCACTGTCGATTAGAGAGATGCAAATCAAAACAACTCTGAGGTACCACATCACACCTATAAGATTGGCAAACATGACAGAACAAAAAAATGATAAATGCTGGAGAGGATGTGGAAGAGTTGGAACACTAATTCATTGTTGGTGGAACTGCGAGCGCATCCAACCATTCTGGAGAGCAATTTGGAACTATGCCCAAAGGGCTACAAAAATGTGCATACCCTTTGACCCAGCAATATCACTACTAGGACTGTATCCCCAAGAGATGATAATAATGGGAAAGGGTCCCACATGTACAAAAATATTTATAGCAGCACTCTTTGTAGTTGCCAAAAACTGGAAGTCAAGGGGTTGTCCATCAGTTGGGGAATGGCTGAATAAATTATGGTATATGAATGTAATGGAGTACTATTGTGCCATAAGAAATGATGAACAATAAGACTTCAGAGAGGCCTGGAAGGCCTTATATGACCTGATGCTGAGTGAAAGGAGCAGAACCAGGAGAACTTTGTGCACAGCAACGACCACAGTGTGCGAGAGTTTTTTCTGGTAGACTTAGAATTTTGTAATAACGCAAGAACTTCTTAAAAAAAAAATCCCAATGGTGGTTCTCTAAGGCAAAATGCCTTCCATACTCAGAGAAAGAAATATGGAAGTCATTCGCAGAATGTAGCAGATCATGTTTGTGTATGTGTATGTTTTTGTGTATCATGTTTTGATTTGTTATATGATTTCTTCCATTTATTTTAGTCCGACTACATAGCATGACTATAGTGAAAATGTACTCAATAGGAAAGTATATGTAGAACCTATACAGAACTGTATGCAGTCGTGGGGAGGGAGGGGGGTAGTGGGGGTTAGGTGTAGGGGGGATAAAATCTCAATTGTATGGACGTGATAGTTAAACATTAAAAAAAAGTATTAGCATCAATGTATGTGTTGAGAAATCTTAAATGTATCTACCCTTTTGGTAAATGGAGCAATTGAAAATGTGATCTTTACCAATAACTCCCAGATTCCTGAAAAGCTGGCATTGAGGCAATTGGAGGTTTCCCCTTTACATACAGTACTTCAGAGTTTTTCTTTAGGTTATTTCCCAAAAGGTGTTTATTTGGATTTGTATGGCCTACAGTTGGGGAAATCTTAAACACTGAGACAAGCTCCAGGAAAATTTTAGAAGATTGAAGTTCATATTGTCCATGAAGAGAGTAAAGGTGACAAAGGTTGTTAATGTATTATCTTCCTTGGGTTCAATGTATGTGTTGAGATAGCTTAAAGTGTATCTACCATATTAGCCAAAGGAGCAATTGAGAATGTCATATTGAGAAATTTTTCTCAAGCTTCCTGCAAATCTTTGATTGAAGTCATCGCTGCATATGGGCTATCTGGAGGTTTATCCTTATCATGTATTACTTCAGAGATTTCTGTTAAGGTCATTTTTGGAAAATGTGTCTAATTTTAATCCTATGGCCTACAATTGGAGAAACCATAAATACTGAGATAACATCCAGGAAATATGTGGAAATTGAAGCTCATATTGTCAAAGTAGAGAGTCAAGAGAAAGAAGCTTCTTAATGTTATATCTTCCTTGGGTTCAATGTATGGGTTGAGATACCTTTAAGTGTATCTACTATATTGGCCAATGGAGCAATGGAGAATTTGTCATTTACAAAATTTCTCAGGTTCCGGAAAAGCGTATGTTCAAGTCATTCTTGCAGATAAGATAGCTAGAGGTTTTCCCACTACATATATTGAAAATTTTCTCTTTGGTTATTTGCCAAAATGTGTTTATTTTTAATCCCATGGCCTACAATTGGAGAAACCATAAATACTGAGACAACATCCAGGAAATATGTGGAATTTGAAGCTCATCTTGTCAATGTAGAGAATCAAGGGAAACAAGCTTGTTAATGTTATATGTTCCTTGGGTTCAATGTATGTGTTGACATATGAATTTGGAAGTGGAATTTAGAAATTGTATTTGGAATTAGAATTTGGAACTGGAATTTGGTAGTGGAATTCGGAACTGGAATTTGGTAGTGGAATTCGGAACTGGAAATTGGAAGTTGAATATTGAGTTGGAATTTGGAATTGGAATTTGGAAGTGAAATTTGGAGTTGGATTTTGGAAGCCCAATTTGGATTTGGCATTTGGAATTGTAATTTGGAATTCGAATTTGGAATTGGATTTCGAAAGTGGAATTTCCATTTGGAATTTGGAATTGGAATTTGGAAGCAGAATTTATAAGAGGAATTCAGAATGGAAATTTGGAAGTGAAATTTGGAACTTGAATTTGGAAATGGATTTTAGAATTGAAATTTGGAAGTTGAATTTCGAATTGGAATTTGGAAATGGAACTTGGAATTGAAATTTGGGACTGGATTTTGGAATTGTAATTTGGAAGTGAAATTTGGAACTGGATTTTGGAAGTGGAATTTGGAATTGTAATTTTGAATTGGAATTTGGAACTGGAAATTGGATGTTGAATTTAGAATTAGGATTTGGAAGTTGAATTGTGACTTGGAATTTTGAATCGGAATTTGGTATTGAAATGTGGAACTGGATTTTGGAAGCCCAATTTGGATTTGGCATTTGGAATTGGAATTTGGAATTTGATTTTGGAAGTGGAATTTGGATTTGGAATTGGAATTTGGAAGCGGAATTTTAAGAGGAATTTAGAATTGAAATTTGGAACTGGAATTTGGAAGTGGAATTTGGACATGGAATTTGGAAGTGTAATTTGGAACCGAAATTTGAAAGTGGAATTTGGGACTTGAGTTTGGAAACTGAATTGAGAATTGGAATTTGGAAATGGAATTTGGAATTGAAATGTGGAAATGGACTTTGGAAGCCAAATTTGGATTTGGAATCTGGAATTAGAATTTGGAAGCGGAATTTGGAATTGGATTTTGGAACTGAAATTTGGTAGTGGAATTTGGAACTGGAATTTGGAAGTTGAACATAGAATTGGAATTGAGAAACGGTTTTTGGAATTGAAATGTGGAACTGGATTTTGGTAGCCAAATTTGGATATGGATTTTGAATTTGAATTTCAAACTGGAATTTGCAAGAGGAATTTGGAACTGGAATTTGGAAGTGGAATTTGGAATTGAAATTTGGAACTGAAGTTTGGAAGCCGAATTTGGATTTGGAATTTGGAACTGGAATTTGGAACTGGAATTTGGAAGTGGAATTCGGAACTGGAATTTGGACGTTGAATTATAATTGGAATTTAAAAATGATATTTGGAATTGAAATTTGGGACAGGATTTTGGAATCAGAATTTCGATTTGAAATTTGGAATTGGAAATTGAAACCGGAATTTGTCAGAGGAATTTAGAATTGGAAGATGGAATTGGAATGTGGAAGTTGAATTTGGAAGTGGAATTTGGAAGTTGAACTTAGAATTGGAATTTGGAAGTTGAATTTAGAATTGAAATTTCGAAATGGAATTTGAAATTGAAAATTTGAACCAGATTTTGGGAGTCCAATTGGATTTGGAATTTGGAATTGGAATTTGGAGCTGGAATTTGTAAGAGGCATTTAGAATTGAAATTTGGAACTGGAATTAGGAGGTGGAATTTGGATTTGAAATTTGGAATTGGAATTTGGAACTGGAATTTGGAAGTGGAATTGAGAAGAAGAATTTAAAATTGAAATTTGGAACTGGAATTTAGAAGTGCAATTTTGAATTGAAATCTGGAACTGGATTTTGGAAGCCAAATTTGGATTTTGAATTTGGAAGCGGAATTTGGACGTGGAATTTGGAAGTTGAACATAGAATTAAAATTTGGAAATAGAATTTGAAAGTGAAATTTGGAAATAGACGTTGGAAGCCAAATTTGGATTTGGAATCTGGAATTGGAATGTGTAAGAGGAATTTGTAAGTGGAATATAGAATTGGAATTTAAAAATAGTATTTTGAATTGTAATTTGGAACTGAAATTTGGAAGATGAATTTAGAAATGGAATTTGTAAGAGGAATTGAGAATTGAAATATGAAACTGAAATTTGGCAGTGGAATTTGGAACTGAAATTTGGAAGTGGAATTTGGAACTTGAAATTAGAAATTGAATTTAGAATTGGAATTTGGAAGTTGAATGTCGAATTGGAATTTGGAAATGGAATTTCGAATTGAAATTTGGAACTGGATTTTGGAAGCCAGATTTGGATTTGGAATTTGGAATTGCCGGTTGGAAGTGGAATTTGAAATTGGAATCTCGTCCGCTCCATACCTGGAGGGTAGCCCAGCCCTTTAAAGGGAAAGACACAGACGTCAAGGCTTCTGTACCCCACCCAATCAATGGGCTCAGGCTATGGAAGAGCTCAAAAAAGATTTTGAAAATCAAGTTAGAGAGGGGGAGGAAAAACTGGGAAGAGCAATGAGAGACATGCAAGCAAAGCAACAATGTATGTCTTGAGAAATCTTTAGTGTATCTACGGTATTGGGGAAATGGAGCAATTGAAAATGTGATCTTTACCAATAATTCCCAGGTTCCTGAAAAGCTTGCATTGAGGTAATTGCTGCAGATAAGAGAACTGGAGGGTTCCACTTTACATATATTACTTCAGAGTTTTCTTTAGGTTATTTCCCAAAAGGTGATTATTTGGATTTGTATGGCCTACACTTGGGGAAACCTTAAACACTGAGACAAGCTCCAGGAAATTTTTATAAGATTGAAGTTCATATTGTCCATGAAGAGAGTAAAGTTGACAAAGGTTGTGAATGTATTATCTTCCTTGGGTTCAATGTATGTGTTGAGATACCTTAAAGTGT